>NC_056736.1:291480493-291562993 GCF_019279795.1 Protopterus annectens | reverse complement strand
TGCATTACAAAATGCCAAGTGAAGCCTCAGAGGATGTGTTTGCTCAGTATGTGTGCCATTTAACCTCTAACCTATTCATGTTTCACAGGCCAGGATCAGTCTCCAGAGTGAAATATACAATGCAATGCTTAAATCTAACTTTGAAAGAATTTGAATGGAGCACAAAATAGCATGCATTATGAAATTGTAGAAATAAGGCTGTCCTTTGATTTAGCCTAAGAAAATATCCTGCACAAGCAGAGCCACTTAACTGCTGAAATATACTCTTTTTATGTGATGATTAACACCATTCCTTGCACTAATATTGCAGTTGTCACATTTAGCAATTCTGTCTGTACTTTTTAATCAATAGTTTTGAGATACTATTTCTGTTAAAGTATGAAATCAGAATAATATAATTTTTGCACTTAGAAGAGTCATCTGTAGTCTCCAGTGCTGGCAGCAGAAATTTGCAGGAAATGGTTGCTCGTGCTATAGAGGATGCATTCAGAAAATATGACCTTTGATCAACTGACTATAAAGGAATTAATTATAAAATATTTAATGTAGGGAAAAATGACCTATATTTGCCTCAGGTAAAGAAATATTGCCCCAGATAGAAGTGTGGGCTCCTTTAGGATAACGATGTCACAAGAGTGACCCCCAAAAAGACAGAAAACACATCTTTATATTTAACTTATATATAATTAATCAACAGGAGAATTGGGCCATTTTACATTTTTCCTACCTACCTTCCTATAGCCCATGGAGATGCAGTCATAAGTTAATACTGCAATGACAAGTTTGCATTTATAGTGCTTTTCATCAGTCATATCGCCTTTCCTTATCTAAAAAAACCTCAAGTACTCAAAAGGGGATTGTCAGAGCCAGATCAGAAATATTTCCGCTTTGTCTAGTTTTATCTAAAGTGCTGTACACCTAATAGAAACTAAAGTTATTTAGCTCTAGATATTCAGCTGAAATATATTTTCACAGATGAAGTATGTAAGCAACAACAACAACACAAGTCCATTGATAAAAATGCCTGATCACCCATTATACCAAGACAAGAAGTCATTTTCATCCTTGGGTATTTATTATAAAATACTTTAGCATAGAAACAGGGTCCATATATTGTATGTTATCTTTTTATATTATTACATAAAGTCTGGATTATATTTGTAAAATTATAAGCTGTTATTGAAATAATTGTGGTATTATATAAATAGTATAATTCTACCTCATGCAGAGATGGCAAGTTTAATGGATTTACATAGTTTGTTAATTGCCTTAGAAAGGTAAAATAGGACAATTATCAGAAATCTATTGGATGGGATAAATGGTATATAGATACTAAAAGCACATCACTGCAAAATGGTGGCTTTCAAAGTCTGGCAACTTCTTGGACAACTACCATGTTTAATAAGGTCTTCTGTCTACAGTAAATGCACAACAAAACCAGAAGAACAGAATTCTTATGAACTAGATAGATTGTTGCCTTAAACTATGTTAATGACATAAGTGCAGAAATTATCCACAGCCATCAAAATTCATCATTACGGACTGATTCTGAAAATGACCATCTTTCTCATAAATTTGCTGTGCAACATAGTGTAGTTTTAATGCTGATTCAAGGGGAGTAAGCTGTGTAGACAATGCATATAGAATGATAGTGCCATCCCATTGCTCTTATCCATGGTACCTACCCATGCACTCATTTAAAAAAAACTGATAGTACACCTTAGGGAATGATGTGATGGGAAGTTATGTACCAGAAAATGAGGCAAGCAAAAGCTATAACATCTGAGTTAGGATCTAAATTGTATAAAATGGTCAGAATAAAATGTGTTAATGTTGAGTTGCTCAGTTATTTTACTGCAGCAAGAATTTAAGACTCTGCTTTTGCTCTCTCTCTCTCTCTCTCTCTCTCTATATATATATATATATAGGGTCTATGTTAAAACAACAAACAGAATAAATTTTGAACGCTCTGTTGAGCAAAAACTCATATGATTGATATTGCTATTGTGGGGGGCTGCACCCCCCCTTAAATATATATTCTAACTCTGAAATCGCACTACAGTGAGGAAAGGGCAAATTTTCTGATCTTCACTGTACGGCAATCTCACAATATCGATGTCGATCATATGCGTTTTTGCTCATCGCAGAGTTCGAAATTTATTCCGTTTGTTGTTTTAACATAGAGTCTATATATATATATATATATATATATATATATATATATATATATATATATATATATATATATATATATATATATACACACAAACACACACACACACACACATATATATATATATACATATATATATATATATATATATATATATATATATATATATATATATAAACATGCTGGTGATTTCCATTTTGTTTTGGCCATCAACCTGGCAGTCTCTCTTATCTCTTCTACATGGGGAAAATCTAAAAAAAAAAAAAAGAATTATTATTTTCAACCTTGTTAGGAAAACTCTATGAATCCTTTCTCCCCTGTATTAATATGATTTTCCAAGTTGTTCACATGTTCCATGGGTTTGTTGGTCCTTTCACCTTGGCGATGTAAAAGTCGGGTAAATGAAATGTTGATATGTTGATCTACTAAAGTAGACACACACACACACACACACATATATATATATATATATATATATATATATATATATATATACCAGGACTTCCTCAGAACAAAGAATATTTAACCCACCCAGCCTATTTATAAGAACACAATTAGCATATTTAATTGCCAATTAAGTATTCACACATGATTTAAAAACACGCAAATATATATATATATATATATATATATATATATATATATATATAAAATATAACAGAAATACATTGTCTGTTAAAAAATAGCATGTATCTCAATAAATATATAATATCTAGTTAATGAATAAAAACAAATTTCAGTTTTACTTCCTGGTTTGTTCTAAGAACTGCACCCATGTGCGAAGTTCCAAGAAAAGCAAGAAGGGAGAAAAAAAAATTCAGCTGGCTGCAAACTTACTCCACCAATCCATGGGGTTCTTTCATATTGTGTTGAAGTTGTTGGATAGGGTGACTGAGACAGCATGTGAGTGAAAGTAAAAGGATGACACACAGCTTTCCTATATATAGGAAGGAGGGCAGGAATAAGTTTTTGTTTTCTTTTTCTATATTTATTTATTTTTTAAGTATAGTATTTTATTATTTATTTATTTTTCACAGGCAATTTTCCTGCCACTGCCATCATGTAGAAAGGAAAATGTCCCTATTTTTGCAGCAAAATATTTCTGATTTTTTGCCTCATGTTTTGGTTTTCGCCTCCTAAAATTTGTGAATCTTATGACAATTCAAGTGAAGACTACAGTTGCTAAATAGTGATGGCATTCACCTGAACCTCAGACTTAGTAACCTTCAAAAACAAAGCCTGTCATTCTAGCAAGTTACTAAAGACTGTAACTGCCCCTGAAATTGGTCATTTGTTCACCATTATTTTAGGTCCTTCTTTTATCGTGAGCTTAGAGTATGGTGCAGTGCAGTGAGTTACCCACAGTATTCTGAACGCAGTAAACGACAAGAAGATAAATGTCTGTATGGCAGTTATTTATGCATGTATTCATTAATTTGACTGCAGTCAAAGATTTGAGGTGTACAGTCATACAAGTGGCTTTAATCTATGGCCAAACCTGTGTGTGTGTGTGTGTGTGTGTGTGTGTGTGTGTGTGTGTGTGTGTGTGTGTGTGTGTGTGTGTGTGTGTGTGTGTGTGTGTTGGGGGGTTAAAATAAATTATTTTGCCCAGTTGTCACTGTTTTATTTTATTACATTCTGATATATGAAGTATGGTCAGTCAATAAAGTTGGCTTTAATTGCTGGGTACAGGGGTTATCTGTGGATACAAGTGATTGGTACTGCTGTCATTCTGGCTTTGCAGATGTAGAATGCATAATTATTTCCCTTACTATTACAGTCGGGCATCAGCATTGCACTCAATAAGTAGTTGTCTGCTGCAGTCTGGACTGGATTTGTGTGATAACAACTGATCACTGGCAAGGTGTTGCATTGAGTAGTGTTGCCATATAACAACACTTGGTTCTCCCACTGAATTTTTGGATGTGTTTTCCTTCTATGTGAGGGTATTTTCTCACTGTGAATCCCATCCAGGAACTTTGGTTTCTTCTCCCAGGCTTTCAGCTCTACAATATATACCACTGGCCCTTTGTTCTTTTACTTTCCATCCCAATCCAACACAGAGCAGCATGTATATGGTAGTTGTGCCTTGTAGAAGGGTAGCATGGTAGGCACTGTTTCCATATAGGATTCTGCATTTATATTCTCAGCTTAGGAAATACTATTTTCTTAACTTTGAACATTACGCTTTAGACATAACATCAGACTGAATATGTTTTCTTACTCCTGATTTTTTTAGGCTATCGTCATTAAATCAAAAATTTGTTTAAAAAAAATCTCTAAGATGCAACTCAGAGCATCTTGAATTCTATGACTTCTGGGGTCCTAGCAGCCCCCAGATTCCCAGCTTAATTTGGTCACTTCTTCCAGACTTAAATTACAGCAGAGTCTTGTCTGTTTACAAAGTGTTAAAGCGGGGGGGGGGGGGGGGCTAAAAAGTAAGACAAAGTATGAAAGTATGAAAAGCAAGAAAAAAAATGGATGCTGTGGGGCCAGGATGTGGGGAAAACAGGACAGTGGGGTGTGCAGGGGAGACAATTTAGTAACTGGTGACCCAAAAAGTGTTAATTGCAGCTAAAGTGGCTGTAATGAGTGGGTTTATACTGAAGTAGTTTGCGGAAGAAAGTGAACGACCCCATTTCTTGCTTGATCACAGGTAACAGTGATGGACCTGCTGTAATACAGTCGAAGCCCACTGTATTTGGTCGCACCCATTCAATTGTTTCATGCACCCCCCCCCCAGTTTGAAGTCACCAGAATTCACTGTTAGTGTTCTTCCATACCTTTAAGCCCTTTAGTATTCTCATCCCTTTTTAACACTCTCAGTGGAATGCATTGTCCATTGTCCATTCTACTTTCATATTTCTTTAATCAACTCTGTAATGTTTCTCTCTGATCACATAATGACTTAATGATTACATTGTTACTACCATTCTCAAACATGAATTAAAAAAAAAAAAAAAAAAAAAAATTTTTATTTTTACAATTAATGTTTTTAGAAGTATCCATTACATTTGAACTTCAGTAAGTAGTAGGAAAGTATTCAATGCATAGTTGGTATTATTTGTTTTTTCTTAGATTTGTACAACCATACCTGGACTAATATCATTGTATTTTGCTCATTGACTGTCTCATAAGTGTATTGTACTTGTTTTTAAATTACCTTGCTTTTATCTGTGGAGCTTTTCTCCCCGGGCCTCTACTGAAAATGGACTTTGATCCAGCTAGACTAGCCCGGTCAACAAATGTAAAATAAATAAAAAAAATAAATAAAGATCAGAACTTCTTTTCAAATAACTTTAATTGTTCAGTAAAGGTACTGTTGCTTTCAATAAAGTTGGAATTTAAGGGATTACTGTCATTAAAAATTACAGTTCTGTTAATTCAGCTGTCCAAACTACACACATAAGTTTCATTACTAGAATGTTTGCTGTTGACAATTGCATTATATAAATTGCTTAGTGAAGTAAAGGGCCTCCAGGTTGAATAAAACCTATAATACCGACCACCAATATAAGTATCAAAACAGTTTTTTTGTCATTACAAAACAAACTAATATGTTCTGGCCAAACTGCCACAACATCTCCTTCTACTTCTAACACCACACACTCAATACCATTTCAATTTAGCTCCTACTTTATGCATACCGTGTTACCTCTAATTAGTAATAATAACAAAAGAGCTCACTGACTTCCACCATCATCTCCTAACTGGTCCAAGTCATACTCCTTTTTCCTGGTCTCCACCTCAACTATACGAAAACTTCTACTAAAACTAAAACAATCCTCGTTAGCTGCTGACCAGTTTCTAACAGAATACCTAAAATCAGCAGCTGATACTATGACTTTGCATGTATACATACTGATAAAGTGATCAATATCTGAGGAATACATCCCATCCATCTGGAAAAAAATCTTATATAATAATATTTCACAAAGCTGGCATATCAACAGATGTTTCCAGTTATAAACCTATTGTCATCCTATCCCTCTGTCTAAAATACTAGAAAAATGCATTCACTGACAATGTATGCATTACAGTAACTCTTAACAACTTTCTCTCCTTAGGCCTGCAGGGTTTTGGACTTCACTGCAGTACTATCACTGCTCTCTACAATTTTACCAATATTATAAACAAATATAGGAATAACGGTAAGCTAATATCTGTACTATTCTTAGATTTAACAAAAGTATTTGAGACTGAATCCCATCAACATCTTAATGACTGTTGTTCTCTTGGCCTCACCCAGCCCTCTCACTCATGGTTCCATAGCAATCTGACTGGTGGACAGCAAGCAGTCAAATGGAATCAAAATCTCCTCTTCTTATTACAAGTCACTGTCAGCATACCACAAGGATCACTATTAGGTCCACTGTTATTCCACATTTTTTATAAACAAACTCCATATTACCACTCACATTGCTAGCATAGTTCAACTTGCTGATGACTTTTATATGGGCAGCCCCATCCCTATCAGTACTTCAGGACATCACCTGAAATTATTTAATCCTATTGAAACTTGGTTAAAAGATATGCATCAACTTTTAAATTAAAAAAAAATACCAAAATGAAACAGAGTCTTTCAAAATAACCTCATCCAACAACACTAAAATTGAAACTGTAACCCAAACAAAATTACTGGGCATCTTAGTTAACAATAACCTTAAATTTGACCAACACATATTGCAAACAGTCAAAACAGACTGGAAGAACTACTCTTGCCACAACACAAATGCCCAGAGATTCCTCGATTATGTCAATGCAAATGCTTTGGAATAGCTAGTCGATACACCCACAAGAGGTGATAATATCTTGGACTTGGTATTAACCAACATGAGTAACCACTGCAGCATCCCTGCAGTAACATCCTCACTTGTAAGATATGACCATAAAGCGGTCACGTTTGAAGTCACCATCTCCCCTGTCCCCCCTCTAGCTAGGGCCAATAAAAAAACTTCTCCAAAGCTGATTACAGCCTCCTGAAGGATTGTATAAACAGCTTCACAGCCCCCTCCACCTCTCTATGAACTGGCACCAGTATCCAAAACTACACCAAATTACTATACAAACATTTATATAGATGCATGGAATCAGGAATACCTGACAGGACTAAATCACTCTCCACAAGGAAGAGTAAACCTGTCTGATGGACATCCGCAATAAATAACTCTATAACAAAAGAAAAAAAATGCTGACAGGGACCAAGAAGGAGCAGGTGCCCAATTGGAAGCAATCTCTCCTTAGCATAAACAAGCAAATAAGAGCACTAGTGGAATCCTCCAAAGCAAACTTTGAGTCTAAATTGGCCAAATCTACTAGAGACAATCATAAGGCCTTCTTCACATATATCTGTAATTTCAAAGGTAGCACCCAGATCTGTTCAGAACTGATGGTCAAGGATACCACATATACAACTGCTGTAGTTATAGAAAACTTGCTGGCTGACAGGTTTAGCAAAAATTTCACCCCCCTGTCCCCCAATCAGTAAATCAGGACATTCCCAGTACCTGCCCCCTTCCCCTTATATCTAGGGATCAGGTCATCACTGCTCTCTCAAAGGCAAAAAATACAGCCTCCATGGGATCTGATAACATCCCAGGCTGCATCCTACATGAACTCAGGCAGGAACTTGCAGCACCATTAGGCACCCTATTCAACCAAAGCCTGAGTACCAGTTTTGTCTCAGCTGAGTGGAGGACAGCCACTGTCATCCCTTTACACAAAGGTGGAGCATCCACTGATCCGGGAAATTATAGTTATAGACCCATCCACCCACCCAGGGGGGGGGGGGGTCATGCCTGTTAATTTGGGTCAACTTTTCTGAGACAGTCACCAAAGCAATGGATGAGGGGAAGACAGTGGACACCGCCTACCTTGACCTGGCCAAAGTCTTTGACACTGTTCCCCACTCGGGCATAATAAACTCTCTCAACTAGGCATCAATCCGTATGTTACCAGATGGGTAGCCAACTGGCTCACTGATAGAATCCAACTAATCAAAATTGCAAGCTGTAGACCCGTATCAAGTGGCATACCCCAGGGTTCGGTCTTGGGGCCTCTGTTATTTGGGATATACTTTTTTGAGGTACAGGCCAAAACCAGTGAGCTATGGCTGACCAAGTTTGCAGATGACTGCAAGTTGGGAGCTGTCATCAGTTCCCCTAGTGATGTGGACATCCTCCAAGAGGGTCTCACCAAAACAAATGACTGGTGCCAGAAACATGACCTCAAGCTAAACACAAAAAAATGCATCATCATCCCCTTTGGGGAGAGAGATGTCCCCCAAAATTATCACAATAATAACATTCCAAGCATGCAGTCAGTCGTGAGGGATTTGGGCACCCAGATTGATAGCAGCCTGACTTTTGACCACCATGTTGCTACCATTGTACGGAAAGCTTTCTATGTGGCCCACCTCATAAGTAAGGGTATCTCATCCAGGGACAAGTAGGTCATAACATCCCTGTATTCTTCCCTTATATGGCCCATTATTGAGTAAAACACCCCATTTGGCATGTACCTTGCAAAGCACATGCAGGAGCTGGAGAGACCATAGAGGTTCCTCACCAGGATAATCCAGGGTCTCAAAAATCTACCATACACAGATAGGCTAAAAACCCTATACCTCTACTCTGTTTTATACAGACTCCTCAGTGGTGACCTCTGTCTGGCATACAAGGCGATCTCGGACCCCGCCTTGATGGGACTCCTGCATATCTGCAAGTCAAGCTCCACTCAAGTAACCTGCACATGTGGCCTCAACCTGGTCTGTGACATCAATCGGACTTGCTGGTGGAACAGATCTGTGTCCCAGAGACTCCCCCATCTATGGAATAGACTCCCTCTCCACATCAAGCAGAGTACCTCTTTTTAAGCACAATCTGGACAACTGGATAGGAAATAGAAAATACATTCCCAAAATGGATTCCTGCAAGTAAGGCATCTGCAAGGTCTCAAAATGCCCACACATTCCAAAAAAATGACCAGCAGATAGTGGTAGCTGTAGAATAATATATTTTACATCAATCAAAACATCAGTATATAGTTGTTACAGACCGGTTTCGGCTTATGCTTCTCTAAGCCTTCATCAGTGTAAAGATACAATTAAAATCAGCCATTTATATACTATATCAATAGCCTTAAGACCAATTACAGGTGTTCATTTAATCCTGGGGCAAAAAGTCCTCCCAGTTTAATAATCCATTTTTTTCTCTTTAGCATTAAGTAACTCATGTCATCCAGATTTATTGTATTTGATTACCAAAATTCTGTCTATAATAACAAAATGAAAGGATGCTGTTTGGTGGGTTTCAGTGTGTTTATACAGAGCATTTGTGTGTTTTTTATTTTTAATTTCACTAAAGTGTTCTGAAATTCTCTGTTTAAATGCTCTTGATGTTTGACCTACATAGAAAGCAGAGCACTTGCAGGTAGCCAAGTATATAACCCAATCTGAGCTGCAGTTTACAAAAAAAGGAATATCAAATACTGCACTGGTATTTTTACTACTAAAACTGTTCACATGGGGGGTGCAGGGGGCTTGCCCCCTGCCTACAATGCTTAGGTAAGTATAGTTTTTTTATTTTTATTTTTTTATTATATTTTCAAAATTTCAAACATTTCTCATATGGTGTGCGATGTTTGAAACTTCCGAAAATATAATATAGACCCTTAAATTTATACATGTGTATGAATTAAGAAATCCATGCTCTTATAAGTAAAGAACACATTGGTGGGAGATATTATTTAAGTTATACATATATGTGTATGAGTAAGGAAATTCATGCTCTTATACATGTGGAACACACTGGTGGGAGATATTATCAAAGTTATATATGTGTTCATAGGTTCATAGGTTGGTACTAGACTATCAGCCCTAAGGCCTATGCAAGCCTAGCCATAACAATTCCCTGGAAATTTTTTCCCACAATATTTACTTCTCTGGGCGCCTGTCTAGCAGGGCGACTGACATGATCCCCGGGGTGAATTTCCTATCTCCCATCCAATCATCAAGGTTCCTTTTGAAGAGGACCAATGAGGCACTCTACTTGACATGTATGGGCAGTCTATTCCAGAGTATGGGGAGTCTCTGGGTCAGGAACCTATCCCTCCAGCATGTTTTATTCATTGTTATGATAAGGTTTAGATCCTTGGAGCATGTGGCTCTGAGGGATTGGGATTTCTTTAAGTGGAGCATGTCCAACAGCTCAGGGTTTGACATGGCCTTGTATGTTAAGCAGAGATCACCTCTGAGTAGACAATATGAGTATAGCTGGAGATTTTTTAGATGGTCAGCATATGGCATCTGCTTTAGGCCTGTGATTCTTTTAGTGAGGTATTTCTGTGGCCTTTCCAGCTGTTGCAGATGTCTTGTGAGGTACATACCAAATGGGGCATTATACTCTATAATGGGTCTAATGAGGGATGAGTACAGTGAGACAATGGCCTCCTTTTTTCTGGATGAAAAGCTCTTAGTGATGAGGTGTGCCACATAGAAGGATTTTCTGACTGTTGTGGCGATGTGGTTATCAAAAGTGAGACCACTGTCCATTTGTGTCCCTAAGTCTCTCATCACACTTCCGATGTTTAGTGTCCTGCCACCTATGTGGTAGTTCATGGGTACATGTGTATTTCCAAAGGGGATAACTATACATTTCTTGGCATTATGTTTGAGCCCATGGCTCTGGCATCAGGCATCTGTTTCTGTAAGGCCCTTTTGTAGAATATTCACATCATTTGGGGATTCAATAATGGCTCCCAGTTTGCAGTCATCTGCAAACTTTGTTAGTATGTTTGTAGTCTGTTTGTATGTGTATGAATAAGGAAATCCATGCTCCTATAAGTATGTAACACAGTGGTGGGAGACATTATTAAAGCTATATATGTGTATGTGCTTGAATAAAGAAATCCATGCTCCTATAAGTATGCAACACAGTTGTGGGAGACATTATTAAAGCTATATATGTGTATGTGCTTGAATAAGGACATCCATGTTCCTATACGTATGTAACACAGTGGTGGGAGACGTTATTAAAGCTATATATGTGTATGTGCTTGAATAAGGAAATCCATGTTCCTATAAGTATGTAACACAGTGGTGGGAGACATTATTAAAGCTATATATGGGTATGTGCTTGAATAAGGAAATCCATGCTCCTATAAGTATGTAACACAGTGGTGGGAGACATTATTAAAGTTATATATGTGTATGTGCTTGAATAAGGAAATTCATGTTCTTATAAGTATGGAACACACTGGTGGGACATATTACTAAATGTATGTATGTGTGTGTAAGATTAGGAAATTCAAGCACTTCTAAGTTAGTTTATTCTTCTGCTTCGGAGTCTAAAGACGTTTGGACAATCCTCCTAGATTGTTGTGATCTTAATATATAATATATTTGCACAGCCTGTGACAGAATTCTACATATTAATGTTTTTAGTCTGTTATAACTGGATTATGTTAAATACCCGTGGTGGTGGTGCTGCGGTAGCGTTGTCGCCTCACAGTAAGCCGCAGTCCAGTTCGATTCTCAGCTAGCGGATCTTCTGCGTGGAGACATGCGTGAATGGGCGTACCTTCGTTGAAGGTTGTGCGTCAGGGCTGGTAACTCGGCACGTAAAAAAAAATCAACTACCAATCATTAGCGGACCGGAGTTCCGCTGTGGCGACCCCTAACCGGGAAAAGCCGAAAGACATAACTGGATTATGTTAAATACACTTTCATTGTTGCTTCTCATTTGAACACAGACATTGATGGCTATAATACCATGTTTTGTTATTATGCCTGTTAATTTGTTGTTCAATAAAGTGAAGGTTAAATAGAAAATATATAATTATATAAGGATTTGTCAATCCTACCTCAGTCATTTCACAAATCATCACAGAGAATACATCAGCTAGGTGTTTTGTAGGAAATACAATTAAAATTCACTAAACAAACATTTTTATAGAGGTCGAGCTCACTGATATCTCATGTGCAGGGCAAATCCTAAAACCCCATTAAATGATATGTACCAAGTCCAAGATCATGCAACATTGATGAAAAAGAAAATCTTACTTAACAGCCTTGCACTAACATACAGTACACACAAAGACATTCATACCCTCAAAATCAGCCAAATGCATTAATTTTAATGCATCTTCAAACACACATACACAAAATAACCTCACTAACTACATCCACACATCGGTCACAGCACCACTTTTACACACAAACATGCACATATGAAGACCTACTGCCAGTGATAACAATGAGGAAAGCTGCAAAACAATGATAGAGGTCGATAAAACAGGAACTGAGGAAGGGACATGATGACTCATGTTTTGATAAAGCAACCTTACAACCAAAAACAGATACACACCAAACATATACGGTTAGCACACACACACACACACACACACACACACGCACACACGCACACACGCACACACACACACACACACACACACACACACACACACACACACACACACACACACACACACACACACACACACACACACACACACACACACACACACACACACACACACACACACACACACACAAACAAACACACACACACCTAAACAGAGATAATGAACCACAGGTTCTTCTGTTTCTTTAATGAACTCATCTACACTGCTTCAAAATCTGGAATGCAATTCCTTCTACTGGATCAGTGCTAGCTGCTCTTGTCTTAATAAAATGGAGAAAATCCGCAAGCCACCATGAAGTAGCTTCTATTTCTGTCTATAATTATCAATATTACCTTCTGTAGTCATATCGAGAGACCAATTAATAATTACATAGAGGGGTTGCTGCCATGACCAAGACATTGACAGTCTCTCAATATGGGCATCTAGATGTAAAAACAACATGGAATCAAATCAGAAGAACAACATGGAATCACTGTAAATGAATTGCATAACTACATCAGATGTCACACTTTGTCCTCTTTGCAAGCAGGTCTCCCATTTACTAAGAATGAGCATTTAATGGAACACAGGGCAAGATATGCTCAGCATTACAAATATACACTTTTCAAGGGTTCAGGCTGTTGGGTAACAAGACATTTTCATATGGAGATGAAGAGAAATTCAACTGCAGAGACACATGGCCATCACAAATTCACTGTGGGCATAGAAAATCACGCAGGGCCATGCCCACAGCTACAATAACTAAGTGCATAGAGTAGGGGAAGTAATGTGTACTGTGCTTGGTGTACTCAGAGCCATGCCCACATCTACAATAACTAAGTGCACAGGGCAGGGGAAGTAATGTGTGCTGTGCTTGGTGTACGCAGAGCCATGCCCACATCTACAATAACTAAGTGCACAGGGCAGGGGAAGTAATGTGTGCTGTGCTTGGTGTAAGGTACATGCTTATGTGACTACAATCTTACATGCTGTTATAGTAACTCTATTGCTCCAGTATGTGCTTTAGGCAATGGTCCCTAGACACTATGAAGGGGTTACGGTATGCACACACACACACACACACACACACACACACACACACACACACACACACACACACACACACACACACACACACACACACACACACACACACACACAGGGGAAGTAATGTGTGCTGTGCTTGGTGTACGCAGAGCCATGCCCACATCTACAATAACTAAGTGCACAGGTCAGGGGAAGTAATGTTTGCTGTGCTTGGTGTAAGGTACATGCTTATGTGGCTACAATCTTACATGCTGCTATAGTAACTTTAATGCTCCAGTATGTGCTTTAGGCAATGGTCCCTAGACACTATGAAGGGGTTACAGTATACGCGCGCACACACACACACACACACACACACACACACACACACACACACACACACACACACACACACACATATGCATCCTTAATAAAAGCATTGCCAGCTGTAGACCCCTTGCCACAGGCTTGCCTGCTAATGCTTGCCATACTGCCTGATGTCTCTTCGTAGATGCTTTAGGGTCCATGGACGTCATTCCCACCTGTGCATATGACTATTACAGTTGTGGGCATGGTGCTGCATGCTTCTCTGTGCCTATAGTAAATATATGACAGCCACATGCCTCTGCAGCTGAATTTCACAGGGAAATGTCTTGTCAACAACTTGAACCCCTTTTCAGTCATAACTCTCCATTTATTAATTTGATAAAAGGGAGGTGTAGTGGTTAGAAAACACATTAGTAATTAAGAAAAGAACAGAGGTTACTCTTTTAATAAAATCACTTTGGAGGCTATAAAGTTATATGATGAGCATGCCTTGTCAATTGCTGGTATAATGAAAAATGTTGAAACTGATCAGATGACTATAGTGAGGATTGAGATGTTAATGAATGTTAAAGACACCAATACTGTGAGACAGTTGACACCCCTATTTTTAAAAGAACAAAGTTATTCAAACCTACTGTTATAGGTTTGACTGAAGGAATATCATTCAAGCAATGTTTGCTTGAGTGTTGCTAATCAAATCACAGTTTTCAAAAATGTTCACAACAGGTGACCTATACAGTTCCTCAGAGTTTGTTATAATAAAGTATTGGGTAAAATGGGACTCCCCAGACTTGTCATCCATCTCTGATTTTGCTTACAATATTTGTCTCTCCTTTATAAACTTTTGTGACTTTGTAATAGTACAGTGTGGGTTTAAACTGAAATTACTGTCCATTTAGTCTTTACAAAATTCATATTAATATAAATCATCATGTGATATCAACTTTCTATGTGAATGATGTCAGTATTTAAAAAGTACAAAAAAATCACTCTAACCAGTAGATGCTTGGTACATTTAAACCACTAAAACAAAAAACAAAAGTATTAGATGCCACAAAACATCTTTATTAAACACTATTAAATGCTTCTGACTGCTCTAGTACAAACATCTTCAGAACTACTAAGAAACAGATAACCTGCAACTTTATACCTACATCTGTCATGTAACCCTGTCATATGACTACAAAAATACAGCTTCACAAATATACATTTTAAACAAACATTGTCACTAAGTTCAAACCACTGATCATTCGTATTTAACAAAGCACTGATAAAAACATTATAAAGTAACTGCATGTGTTTAAAAAACTTCCTCATCTAATAGGGTGAGCTTCCAATACACAGTTGATATTAATATGTTCATTTCATCTTGGGGCATTACCTGCCTAATAAAACTTGGCAACTCAGTTCTTTTGCCTTTAAAAAATATCCATGCACCCTCCTTCATGGTTTTCAACATGCTTGACAACAAAAAAATAAAATAATTTAAAAAAAATGTGCAGTCCTATATGTAAAGTTGGCAACAAATGTGTGCACTTTATTGTACTAGGTAGAGAGTTTTTCTTTAAGTAGATTACTTAGGTTTGTAAGAATAGGCAAGCCATATACTGGAGAAGGATGAAGGTAGGTAGATGATAGTGTTTCTCTTGAATACTCTGTCAGATAGTATTTGGTTCTATCAAGGGAGCTGAGTTTCTGGTTTATTTTTTGTGGTTTATAGGATCATAGGAAGTTACCAGGTTATTGGCCCTGAGGCCCTTATAATCCTAGCCAAGAATTTAGCCCACGCACAGACAAATCACCACCCGATGCCCCTGTCCAGCAGGGACACGGGTGGAATCCCAGGGATGTATTTTCTATTTATTCCAAATAAACGACCAGCAGATAGTGGTAGCTGTAGACTAATATATATTTTACATCAATCAAAACATCAGTATATAGTTGTCACAGACCGGTTTCGGCTTATGCTTCTGTAAGCCTTCATCAGTGCATTGAAGTAAAGGGAAAATATTCCCTACGGTGATTTCCGTGTTACGTGCACAATGTTTCAAGGTTTAGACCAATTGGGGTCTCTCAATACGCGTTCGCCATTTACAATTTTCGATTACGCGATAGGAACCCAAATTTAATATCTCCCACCAGTATATTCCATACTTTTAGGTGTGTGACTTTCCTAATTCATATACATACACATGTATAAGTTTATATCTCCCACCAGCATACCCCATACTTATAAGAGCAGGAATTTCCTTATTCATACACATACACATATATAAGTTTGTTGGAATACAATAGCTATAAGTGCAAGTGACAGAAGATGAATACTTCTTTCCAGTTTTTGCCAGTATACAGCCCTACCACAGGAAAGCCTAAAAGGCATTTTTTCCCCTCTTAAGGGTAGTAGATGAGTGTGAGAGGCCCAAATACATGCTTCTCTCACTTTTCTCCACTGGTCCGTGACACAGATGCAACCTCACTGGATATGCACCTGGTCTGTCTTGGCAAGTGACATCACCAGCAGTGACCATTGGCCATCAGACCTTACTTCTTAAGCCTGTTGGTGGTGAAACTGCCTCTTGTGTACCATCTTTAAGATTGTGAATGAAATCACCTGAGAGATAGACAGCTTCTGACAAGCATACACCAAACAGTCCCAGCTGGTTTTGATATCTGTGAAACTGTGGAATGGCTTCTTTATGATTCCTAAGTATATCTTACTACACATATGAAACCTATGCAAAACTGAACAATTATTCTAAGATGGAGATGATAAAGGGTGTTAGAGTTAGCAAGCCTTTGCTGTAGAGCATAGGTTCTCAATCTTATTCTAGGAATGGCCCAAGCCACTCTCTTTTCTGAATCATTATCACATCAAACACAGTATGTCAGATATCAAGTTTAATGGAATATGTATACATGGGTAGTGAATTTCACACATAATCATGTACAGTCATCTTTAACCTATAATGCAATTTCTGCAAGGAAAACCATAATGAACAAAATGTTTTGCATATTCATGATATGATATGCAAACTGCAGATACACAAAGGTAAAAAAATAACTTTACATTTATAGCCTTTTTGTGGTGGCTTCCAGATGGGGTTGTATTGAACTGTGAATCTATTATCAGCACAACCGTCAGAAAGCAACCTCAGCAGTAACAAGGAAAGTTTTTTTGTAATGGTTAAGTGCTTTCATCTTTCACAATTAGCTGTTCTGTTAGCAAGCTGTTATGCAACATGACCTGCATGATCATGTGAGTACTGAACAAACCACATGAAACATTTAAAGATGCATGCAGAAGAAAAATACATTAAAAGTTAAGCAACGTTTAATCAGCTAGTTAAACTAGGTATCAGTGAAAATGTGCCCCTTCTAGGTTATTTGAAAATGAAGGCTGCCAGATTGTGATTTTTCAATGCAGTTTTAAATATACATTTCTTCATATTTTCATCCTAATTTGAAAATGTAATGATTTTATATACAAATATGTTATTTAGTATTCCCTGGTTTTAATGCATTTGTTCATTCATTATTTTGATCAAATGTATTTCTACTCAAAGTTGTTTTCCTTGCCCAGTTACCTTTAAATGTTCTATGTGGTTTGTTTAGTAGTCACATAATCAATAGGAGTTGTGGGTAGTAGTAGAGATTATAGATGGTGCCCTATTGGGGAAAGAGTAGTATAGACCAACTGCTGTGGGCATCTTCTCTGGAGCACAATATCTTCACGATAGAACATGGATCACAGACTGCATACCTTGGCAGGGCTAGTCACTCAGTGGTATAAAATATGGTTCTCAGTGATGGGGTCATGTTGACTAATGTCACCAAATGGGCATAGGTACATGATGGTGATAAGTGGGTTGAGGACCTGATCTATGCTAGGGACCTATGTTACTGGTGGGGGAGGGTGTATGTGCTGCTATTGGCCAGTGTGTGCCTGCCACTAAAGCTCAGCAGCCCTGGGTCAATAAACTACTTGCTGTCCGGTGTCCATTTGGCTATCCTTGTTAAGCAAAACCTGGACATAAAACTAATCAGGAACCAACAACAAGCCAGCAGATAAGTAATGTACACTCCAATGGACCAAGCACTTCAAATAATACATAAAAAATCCAGAGTGAACTCCAGTGCTGAGGACATGCAAAACTTTAATAAATAAAATACACACAAAGATAAAACACAAGAAGGTGAGCACTTTCGCAGTCTAATGGCTGCTTCTGCAGACCTACTAGCACAGTGCATCTGAATTAATTATATACACACACTTGTGTATATAATTAATTCAGATGCACTGTGCTAGTAGGTCTGCAAAAGCAGCCAGTAGACTGTGAAAGCAGTTTACGTATTACATAAACCTAATCAACCTGCCAAACATGAACTAAACATTTCTGCACTCACTGTAGGTTCACTGACAGGACACTTCTTGGAAGTGGATGATATGATGGCACAGAGGAGGCTGGACATCCTATGTATCTTGGAGACAAGATGGTAGGACAGTGCAGCAAAACCACATAGCTTGGGATCCAGAGTCCAATACTCAGGAGAAATAGAGTGAGGGAGAGGCTTCAGAAGACAGTGAGAGATATCAGCAAAATTAGTGACAGACTCATGGCAATCAGAATCCAGTATAAAGATAAGGCACTATTAATAATCTCTGCCTATGCCCCACAGCAGGTTTGTGATTATGAGGAAAAGGGTGCATTCAAGACAGCAGCTACAGGACATACTAGATAAAGTAGGACAACATGAATTTGTGTTGATAATGGGTGACCTGAATACACATATCTGGACAGAAAGAACAGGATATGAGGATTGCCTGGGTCCACATGGGGCTTGATGGCGACCAACACATGATTCAGTTTACAAGATCACATACAACTCAGGTAGACTTCCTCCTACAAAGGGAAGGGCATTGGGGTAGAATCAGGGATTGTAGTCATCACTAGTGAAACAACCAGCCTACAGCACAAACAAATGGTTGCCATAATCAGCTGCAAGCAGTGGTCAGGGAAGTCTCTACAGTCAACAGAGACTAGGGCTGAAAACCTGGAAGTTGTCAGGAGAGAAAGCACAAGATCTCAAGGAATTACTCAGGGCTCTAGTGCCTCAGGAAAAAGAGGAAATAGGTGGAGATGAAGAATGGGTGCACCTCAAAAAAGTATGCGTGAGGACAATAGAACAGATACATGGCAAAGCCAGGTATGGAAATAAGGTACCTAAGGAAAGTAGGTGGTAAAATGCAGAAGCCAAGGACGTCATTAAAATAATGAGTTGAAGAAAAAGTGGGAGATGAAAAATATGGATTAGGCTAGGAATGAATACTGTTTGTCAAATAAACAGGCTAAGAGACAAGTTGCAGTAGCAAAAAAACAAGGCATCAGATGCACTCTTCCAGCTTCTGGAAAGAAACTCAGTAGATAGTGCAAAAAACTCTGTCATGTAGCAATTTAAAGACAAAAAGATAAAGAAGATGTCAAAAGAAAAATATACTTTAAAAATTATCAAAACACGGTAGGTTCAGGTTAAGGCACTTTAATCTTGCAGCAAGGAGACAAAAACGTGCTAATACAGAGTTTGTCTAACCAGAAACAGGAAATACTTTCATTTTTATACATTCTATAACTAGCCATGGCCTACCAAGCTGATGTAACAGATTACCACCTTTTTCATCATCATCTGTTGACCATCATTCCCATGAATTTCTGCTGATTTATCAATTTTTATGTGAAACTTCCTGAGGAAAACAACACGGCCTTGATTACTCCTAGTTAGATACATGTTATGTTACCATTCAAGGTACTATGGCTAATTCAAGCACAATGCTAGCAGTTCATTTCTCTAATAATCCTTTGTCTACTTTATCTCTAAGTTACTGCAGCTGCACATGTTCTCATGGTTCGAACAGAGCTGATTGTCTTAAATCATTACATTTACAGAATATAGTATTGTTCATTCATTCGTTCCTGACCTAGCAGATAAGCACCTGCTTCTCAAGTACATTTCCAAAAGGCATAAACATGAATATTGCTGTGCTAGCAGTTACTAGGTCAGAGGGCAACTTGCAAGTTTCAGAAAGCATACTGCAGTTCTGAAAAAGCATCTTTTTCAGTCTCGTATGAAACTCAGTTTACATATAACACAGTGCATGAAAAATAGAATGAAAAGTGTATTAAATCATTTGATTATTAATTGGCTTTAAGCATACACACATTAATACATATTTTTCTAACGTTTCCCTCCTGTTAATACTTTTTAATTCTATTTTCAAAAAGAATAAACAGCTTGCTTCTTTTCCTAACCTCTTCCATTTAGGATTTGCAGTTAAGAAAGTCATTCAGTTTAAACTTTTATGAAAGTGTTTCACATTCCAGCAGCTCTTCAAGTTCAGTACTTTGATACATAGTCTCAGATACTGATATATCTGAATTCTTTGATTAATTTCTTCATGCAGGGGATTCCACAACAAACACAAACTCCTATTAGGAGTAATCCTATCCCAATGGCAATCAATATGTTCATTAAGATGGAACCCCACCCCCCAAATACATTCTGGAAAAAGTCTGTCAGAGGGTTTGGGCCTGGTTTGGTCTTGGCCGACACTTGCTGAATCACCTCGAGATGATCGTTAATCTCATGCTGATGATCAGGAATAAACGCACAGCGTTCTTCTTTGATTAAAGTGCACGTCCCACCCCTCGCCGCTAGGGTGAAGTCAACAGCCATTCGGTTTTGGAGTACTACAGTTCTCATGGCATTCAGTTCATCAGTTATCAGTTCAAGAGCAGAAAAAGTTGCATTACTCATTACTTTGCGAAGTTTTGAAAGTTTTTGCAGCTCCCATATCGATTTAACTGCACCATATGCAGTTAATATACCTGCCCAGGATATGACAGCATCACTCAAGTCCATGTGCGCAAGTTTGGTTTCCACATTACGATGGTCTTTCCAGCCCGCTTCGATCTGTCCCACTGGATTCTCAGGTTTCTTGACAGTCTTTTTGGTCACATCTCGGGTATTTCGAATATTTCCCTGAGGCAAAACTGCAGTGTGTCGGATGGCCGGGACCAGGTACCCCAAAAAACAACTGCCAGACCAATTCTCAGGTAACCATTTATATGCCTTTTTACCACACACGAAATAACAGTCCTCTACTTTAGTTGTTACTTTGTTACGAAATGACTGCCCTGCATGAAACATTTTCCTATCTATTACAGATAACTGTTTAAAAAGTACAGGATTACGTTGTACCTAATCAAGAGTCTTATGCATAGATTTCAAGAATGAGTCATAATCTGTACTACAAGATCCACCTAAATCGTTTGGTTTTCTATAACATTTATACTGTACTGTGACATTACACTTACTCCATCCAACTTGGATGGTGTCATTTTTGTAAAAACATACAATTCCTTTTTGTGTTACAGGCAAATAGAGTGCTACCTTATCATGTGCTTTAATAGCAACTGTGTCAAAAACCAGATTTTCCCAGGTCTCATTGACCCCTACGGGGATAGCAGCCATCAATAAACCCTCGTAAGCTGTTGGTATGGCCGTACAGACCCAGCAGTTCGAAACATTAAAAGTCTCAGCATACACACGTGTAATTGCCTGATAAGTGTTGACGTTCGGATGCCAGTCTATGTTTGGTTCATTACGTCTAATCAGTTCAACTTTTGTGGCAGGAAAAAGGAGTGGCCACAACAAAAAGAACAGTGTGATTAGCATAGCTATTAAAACAATCATACAAGTTTTCTGAGGTTGCTCAATGTCTCTATTCACTCTGTACCTGGCCATTATGTTCTCGTTGTACAACAGTAACAAAGTTTTTGTCCAATTCAAAGTTCTTAACCAGTTTACAGTGCGTCAAATGAATCCAGGAAGTTCGCTTCCCGATCTTGACTGCAGTGGGTGTCGAC
Source organism: Protopterus annectens (assembly GCF_019279795.1). Classification (NCBI taxonomy): domain Eukaryota; kingdom Metazoa; phylum Chordata; order Ceratodontiformes; family Protopteridae; genus Protopterus; species Protopterus annectens. Next base: position 291,541,144 of record NC_056736.1, on the reverse strand, counting down.
AGTAGTACATGGTATGGTTCTTCCCACTTCGGAGAACTCCAGTTCTTTCGCTTCACAATCTTCACCCAGACCCAGGTGCCTGGGGCTACTGGTGCTTCCTATTTCGGTTGTTCTTTATCTGAAACAGAATTTAACTGCAAAAGTTTGTAATTCAAAAATCGCCTCATATACCCTGCAAGTGAACTGCCAGCCTCTTGCTCTGCAGACATGAGAGGTTTCCACTGAGGTGTATAATATGCCCTCCCAAACAAAGTTTCAAAAGGAGTTAATTCTTTTGCATTCGGAACAGTTCTCATGCTTAACAGTGCTAAAGGCAAACAGTGCACCCAGTTCTTCTGTGTCTCGGTCATCAACTTCCTAAGCTTGTTCTTCAACACCCCATTATGCCTCTCTACTAACCCTGCAGATTGGGGGTGATAAGTGCAGTGATTCTTTAACGATATTCCAAAATAATGACTAAGTTGCTGTACTGTTTGGTTCACGAAATGTGTACCATTATCACTATAAATCTTTTCCGGTATGCCAAATCTGGGTATAATTTCTTTAACAAGGACCTTTGCAACCGTAGCTGCATCTGGATTTTTAGTTGGAAAAGCTTCCACCCATTTGGAAAACATATCTATAATGATAAGGCAATACTTTTTATTCTCGCATTTATTCAGTTCTATGAAATCCATACAAATAGTATGAAACGGATACGGTGGTGTAGGGAAACTCCCTTGCTTAGGCTTCAATGCCCCTTGTGCATGATGCTTGTTACAAACATGGCATGCTGCACAGAAATTTTTTGTGTAATTTGTAAATCCATAGGTTGTAAACACTCGATTCACTAACTGTACCATCCCCCCTGTTGAGACATGGCTCTGCCCATGGCTCAACATAGCTGCATATCTAAACAAGTTAGATGGCAAAATTGGTTTCTTCTCCTTGGAGATGTACAGTCCCTTTTCAAGAATTGCTCCTCGTTTTATCCACTTCTGTTTTTCTACATTTGTAGTAAGTGTCTGTTTTTAACATTTCTAAATCTAAGGTCTCAGAGCGTTGTAATTCCTCACTCAAAAGAAAAGCTTCTGAGGCTGAAGCTGCTTGCTTTGCAGCTGTATCAGCCCGTGCATTACCTTTTGAAATCTTATCCTGTTGCTTGGTATGAGCTACGCATTTGCAAATAGCTACTTTTTGAGGTAACTGAATAGAGTCTAATAGTTCTAAAATAAATTGCACATGATTAATTGGTTTACCAGTAGATGTTATCATTCCTCTATTTTTCCACTGCTGCGCAAAAACATGTACAGTAGAAAAAGCATACTGACTGTCAGTATAAATGTTCACTTTCTTACCTTTTGCTAAGATACATGCCCTTATCAAGGCAATCAACTCTGCCGCTTGTGCAGATAAATTGTGTGGTAAAGATTTTGCTTCTAAAGTTTCAGTATCAGAAACGACTGCATACCCCACTAGGATCTGTCCTGTAGGACCCCTCCTGCATGAGCCGTCCACATAGTATGTCACCTCGGCATCATCCAAGGGAACATCTGTAAGGTCTTGTCTAGGTAACGTCTTTTGCTCAATCTCCTGCAGGCAGCAGTGCGGTTTGCCATCTGCAGGGGTTGGGAGCAAGGTTGACGGAGTCAAAGTTGTGCATCGTTCAATTGTCATATGGGGTTGGCTCAACAGTATAGTCATACAGGAAAGATGTCTAGCAGGAGAAAGATATGCTACTTTTTCTTGCAGTAAAATAATTGTGACTGCATGAGGTACTCTCAATGTGAGAGGGTGGAATAACACTACTGAAACCAAAGCCTGCACTGCCATTGCAGCTGCAACTACTGCTTGTACACAGTGGGGTATGGACCACACCACTGGGTCTAACTGTGATGAATAGTAAGCTATGGGGCATTGCTTGTCCCCATGCTGCTGTGTCAATACTGATGTCATATAACCCTGCTTACAGTCTACAGTCTGAAAAAATTGCTTAAGATAGTTTGGTAATCCTAAAACTAAGGATGATGCTATCAGTTGTTTCAGCTTGCAGAAAGCTGCTTCTGCTTCTGGTGTCCATTGTAATAAATCCTGTGCTGCCATCGGCTTTTTGAATATTAAATTGGCCAGTGGAGCAGATTCCAAAGCATAATTTGGTATCCAACTCCGACAAAAATTAGTAGTTCCCCGGAAGGACATAATTTCCTTCTTGGTAGTTGGTCTAGGTGCTTGCAATATTGCTGTCTTTCTATCTTCATCTAATATTCTACCTTCTTTGGATATTACATATCCCAAGTACTTAACTTGTTTTCTCCAAAGCTGTAGTTTATTTTTGTTTACTTTGTGTCCTTGAGTAGCTAAAAACTGTAATAATGCTATGGTATCCTCTTTACATTCTTGCTGGGTGGGGGATGCCAGCAGAATGTCGTCTACATAAAGTAGAATCTGACTACCTCTCAGTGGGATAAATCCCGCCAGGTTGCTTGCCATTTCTTGTGCAAATATTGTTGGACTTTCACAATATCCCTGTGGTAATCTCGTATATGTATACCGCTTTCCCTGAACTGTAAATGCAAACCAATATTTGCTGTCAGGGTGTATTGGTATCGAGAAAAATGCATTACTAATATCTACCACAGAAAAATACCTTTGCTGAGGCTTTAAATCATTCAGTAAGGTGTGAGGGTCTGGCACGGTCGGTGCCCTGGGTATAACTGCATTATTTACAGCTTGTAAATCTTGGACCATACGCCATTCCCCGTTTGCTTTCCTGACAGGAAGTAAGGGTGTATTGCATGGTGAATCAGAAGATTCTATTAAGATTCCTTCCTTAAACAAGGCTGCTATTATAGGTTTAATTCCTATCTCTGCATCCTTTCTCAAGGGATACTGTCTTTTCTGGGGTCTAAATGCTGACTTTGGCGTAATAGTAACTGGCTCTGCTGTTCGTATACGTCCTACATCTGATTTCCCTGTTGATCAGAGAATGTCTGGTATACTTTGCAAGGCTTTTTCCTCTTCTTCTAATAAGAGTAATACTCAGCTATTCTCACTAACCTGTGAGTGCACAGCTGGGTGTGTCTGTGTTATCCAATTCAATTTCTGTTTCTGTACTCCTTGTTCGGAGAGTTCTAATTCTGTCTGCTTTTCCCACCTTGTGACTTTTTCACCTAAGTCTGCCCATTTCAAATCTCTATTCTTAGTTAAGCTAACATGTGGCAATTGATTAGATTTGTAAAGTGCTAAAAATTCCTGGGGCAATGAACAGCTTACTACACTGTTTCCTTCTGTGTCCCAGTACAAATTTCGTAACACTAGTCTGTTTGCGTGGTACTGAAACAATTCTTGCTCATAATCTTTATCAGGTCCTGGTCTATTACAGTAATATAGAGTACAATGCAACAAATGCTGTTTGTCCATGTCGAGGGAGGGGGACTTACTGATGGCTATGTTCATCAGTTCTTCAGTTACTGCCCCTGGACCAGTCGTGACTAAGTCCTGGCTGTACCAGTAATATGTCTTACCCTCCGGTCGCACTACAAAAGTATCCATTTGTCGCTGTGCTTCCATACCCTGCATGGTTGGAACTACGGCTATGCCAAATATCTGCATTAAGTCTCTGCCCAAAAGATTTACTGGGCATTTTGCAGAAACTACAATTTTACTTCTCTGGGTCATCCCTGAAACAGGGTCTGTTATTGCTATGTCATGGGAGAGTGGCTCCTGATACAGCTGTCCATTAGCTGCTTTCACTAGTATATAATCCGGTGATTCTGAATCTTCCGGTAATTTGGAAGGGTGTATCAGGGTCCGCGAAGCCCCTGATTTACACAAAAATTTGACTTCCCTCCCCCTCTACCAGAAGCGTCACTTCCAGTTTTGTATCTGCTAAGTAAAGCTCTAGGCTCAATAAGGCCAAGTCCAAAATTTCATTTTCTTCAATATCTGCAAATTCATATACATCCTCTACCCCTTCTATCACATCCTCTACCCTCGCTATCACATTTGCACTTGCCCTTTCCTGTTTATTGTCATTCAGTGATTCCTGACTATCATATAGTCATTCCTCATCTTCCTTATTTTCTGTAGTCACCTTCTTATTTAGCCTGCAATCCCTTGCTAAATGTCCTTTTTTCCCACATTTAAAACATTCACCCTTTTTCTTTCTTTCTTCAAAATCCTCTGCTCGCTTGTCAGATTGTTTATTTCCCTGGGTATTCTTCTTACCCTTTCTCCCAGTTTGTACTACAAATACTTCTGACCCATCTTCTGCCGAAAATACTTGAGTTTTCTTTTTCTTTTTACTATTAAAATGTCTCTCTGCATGTCTAGCATATTCAAGTAATGGCTGTAGTCTACTTGTACGATGATCTACCATGTGCTTCGTAATAAAGCTGCTAATGGGAATTATATTACCCTTCAAGAATGCATTATTTAGCTGTTGTTCATATGGGGAATCTTGTGCCTGGTTTTCTGGTATCTGCATTCCGCAGTGGTTATTAAAACATTCCAATAATCTAGCATAATATCTATCAACTGTTTCACCTTCTTGTTGAATGCACTGATTAATGCAAGTCCAATCAGCCCTAGGCTTCCATTTTTCAGAGATTTGGTCTGTCAGACCTTTCACCCTGCCATCCAATTCTGCATTAGTATGTGGGAGTGGTCTAAGCTGTGCATCACGAGGATTACAGTCGCCGCTAATCATGTGCCAATCTGGACCTACAATTTGTCTAACTACTTTTTCTACTTCTTCTCCATTCAAATGGTAACTTAATCTCATACCCTGTAAGTCTTCTAAAAATTTTCGAAAATTCACTTTTGGATGGGGAATTCCTTCTGTGGCTTTCCGTATATCCTCCGGTGTCCACGGTCTATAAACTAAAAGAGTCGGATCCTGTCCTGCCTGTCCTGCCTGAGGATTTGGTACTTCTATGAGTGGACATATCTCTTCCTCACTCATAGCCTGTGATTTTCTATTTATTTCACATAATTCAATCTCCCTCCTCATGTCGCGTGTTTGAGACCTTGTCTCGATAGGATCCCTGACAAATGGTTTCGATGCTGTAGAAACAGCGGGATATAGCGGTGGTGGATCAGCTTGTCCACTCGCTTCATATTCTGGTAAGGGAAGCGGAGGGGGCGAAGGAGGGTCCGTTGCTATTACCAAGTTATTGTCTTCTTTATCTAAGAACATCGTTTTTGAATTCTTTATTTTCTGTTCCCTGCGATTTGCTTCCTCAAGCCACCTATGCGCCTGAGAGACTCCTAATCGTCATTGCTTTTTTAATTGACCTTTTGCGTCTGTTTTTAGTTGCCTGACAAGTTTAATAAGTGCGAGTTTATCTAAGTTACCATCGAATTTATACTTGTCAACCCATTTTGTATAATACATTGTTGGCACGCTGTAATTGCATATACTTCACGTCTTCAGTTAGGGGCAGGTCTCGGGAGCTTTTTGTACACTGATTTCCCATTGTTGCCTTAGCTAAGCTGTAAATTGTTACGTAACCCTTTTATCACATGATACCACAGTTCAATACCTTTTCACAGTTTATCTAGAATAACTGCCTACCTATCCTGTTTCCCTGATCTATGACAAAAACAGTAACCCCTTTTTCTGTCCCTGATCTGCACATGCAAATCTTCCTGACAAAAAACTGTTCTGTAATAGTCCCTGATCTTAAAACAGAAATAAGGTAATTCCTCCTTACCTGACCCTCTGTGAGTTGATCCACCGGACCGTTGACTCGTCCTCCAATCCCAGATCAGAAACAGTGGCTGGCCTCTTTCGAATGACAATTCAGTCGGAGGTCTTTCAAAACAGAAGAGCCGATTTGGCCTCTTCTCCGTATGGATGCATGCCACCGGGCCCAATTCTGACCTAGGCCTAGAGCGAGAGGTACTTTCCGGTCCGAAGGACCAAACTGTCAAAAGAAAAATATACTTTAAAAATGATCAAAACACGGTAGGTTCAGGTTAAGGCACTTTAATCTTGCAGCAAGGAGACAAAAATATGCTAATACAGAGTTTGTCTAATCAGAAACAGGAAATACTTTCATTTTTATACATTCTATAACTAGCCATGGCCTACCAAGCTGACGTAACAGATTACCCACCTTTTTCATCATCATCTGTTGACCATCATTCCCATGAATTTCTGCTGATTTATCAATTTTTATGTGAAACTTCCTGAGTAAAACAGCACGGCCTTGATTACTCCTAGTTAGATACATGTTATGTTACCATTCAAGGTACTATGGCTAATTCAAGCACAATGCTAGCAGTTCATTTCTCTAATAATCCTTTGTCTACTTTATCTCTAAGTTACTGCAGCTGCACATGTTCTCATGGTTCGAACAGAACTGATAGTCTTAAATCATTACATTTACAGAATATAGTATTGTTCATTCATTTGTTCCTGACCTAGCAGATAAGCACCTGCTTCTCAAGTACATTTCCAAAAGGCATAAACATAAATATTGCTGTGCTAGCAGTTACTAGGTCAGAGGGCAACTTGCAAGTTTCAGAAAGCATACTGCAGTTCTGAAAAAGCATCTTTTTCAGTCTCGTATGAAACTCAATTTATATATAACACAGTGCATGAAAAATAGAATGAAAAGCATATTAAATCATTTGATTATTAATTGGCTTTAAGCATACACACATTAATACATATTTTTCTAACAGAAGATACCCAGACACTCTTCATAAGGGATGCCAGCAGCATCCCACTCACCAGTCCACAAGACATCAAATGCAGTTGGAGGGAGTACTTCCAGCAACTTCTGAATGAAGAAAACCCACAGAAGCTTTACTGCCCCAGACACAGCCAATGATGAAAGAAAAGGAAGAGCCCACCCTAGGAGATGTAAGAACAGTACTAAGGAAAATTAAGTCAGGAAATGCAACAGGCTCAGATGAGGTCACAGCAGATATTATAAAGATGTTGGCTGAGATGGGGAGAAATGGCTTCTGTACTCATAGCAGTATGGATAGAAGGGTATATCCAAGATGACTGGAGAGTAAGCATACTAGTGCCAGGGTTCAAGAACAAAGGGAACATTCACAACTGGGGGTAGTATAGAGGTATCAAACTCCTGTCACACTGCATGAAAGTCCTGAAGAAGGTAATAAATGAATATACAGAGTAGTAGAAACTAAGATGGGAGATGAGCAGTTCAAATTCAGATCAGGATGCAGCACAACTGACCTGAAGTTTGCAGTAACAGAAATAATTGAGGAAAAGCTACAGATGTGGAAATAATCCATCAGGGAATTCCTAGCCTTGGAGAGACCATATGACAACATCCCAAGAAAGCTGATCTGGGCAGTCCTGCAGTGGTTCAAAGTCTCAGAAACATTGATAGAATTAGTGTAGACTATGTACAAAGACCCAATGACTCAAGTACAAACAGTGTTTAGTTTCATAGAGGGGTTCCCAGTGGGAGTGAGTGTGCATTAAGGTTCAGCTCTCAGTCCACTGCTGTTTGTAGTGGTGATGAGCTACATTAGCAAACAGGTCAGAGGGGACAGATCAACAAAGTTGCTGTATGTAGATGAAGTGGCATTGCAGGTAGACTCTGAACAAATGATAGAGCAATGGAATGGAAAACTGAAGGCACATCGAATGAAATTAAGTACAGATAAGAAAGTTGTAATGGCAGCAAAGGGGGGAAATCAGCTGGGAACTGAGATAGAAGTGAAAATAGTGTAACAGGTTAACTGTTTCAACTATCTGGGAGGAGTAGTTGAGGAGAAGGGAAGTCTGAATGAAGCAGTCACAGCTAGAATCAGAGGGACTGCAGCCAATTGGCACAGGGTGTCAGGGGTAGTGTATAAGAGAAGAATGCCAAAGTAGCTGAAAAAGTAAGGTATGCAAAACAGTGGTGCATATATGGTACAGAAGCCAGGGAAGTAAAGACAGAACAGGTGAGGAAGCTAGAGTTAATAGAGATGAAATGCCTTAGACAGGTAGTAGGATGCACACTGAGCACAGAAGAAGAAATGAGGACATCAGAGCAGAAGTCAAAGTAGCTGCCAGAAGCATAGCTGGCTCAACCAGTGCCCTGTGCTGGTACCATGAGCCAGAACCCCACCCCTTCAGCTCTTCAAGTGAAGAGAAAATAATAATTTATTCTTGTTTTAAACTGCAGTAAACTGCTTGCTACAAATGTAGTAAACAGTTGCTACAATGTATACCCTGCCTGCATGAAGAGCTATAGCACTCAGATTCTGGTTTAAACAAATGTGATTTTTTTTTTTTTTTACTTTTAAATGTTAGCTCAGGTTTTAGCGATCATGATCAATGTCACCCCCCCCCCCTCACGCCAGCACTTTGCATCCAGGGCAGTTGCTCCCTCATCCCACTCTAACTACACTATTGGTAGCAGGAATTGCAGATAAGGTGGAAGACAACAGATTATGGTGGTTCGGACATGCAATTTGTTGAACTTATGATACTGAAAAAATTTAAGTATGATTATCAAGAAACACACTTACTGGTCATCCCTTTATATGTTATATATATTAGGATGTATTGAGCAGTTAAACTATTTCTAAACAAACCTAGGCCATCCTGATTCACATCCAGTCTGCAAGAGTCAAGCCTGCTGCCAATTAATATGAAAATGTACATTGGTGCTTCAGCTGGTCAAGTGGCACAGACATCCTATCAACAAGAGTTATTTTTTTTCTCTCCTTTTTATTTTATTTTATTTTTTTCAGGGGTGGCAAGTCTTGTGCAACAGGATGGATGAAATCAGCACTGCCCAAATCAACAGTAGACCGCCACACTGGTGAGTAGGAGCAACAAATGCACTCAGATAAAGAGACATACTAACAGGCACACACATACACACACACACACACACACACACACACACACACACACACACACACACACACACACACACACACACACACACACATGGTTTTCAGCTTGGTTCTGGTAAGAAGTGTGGACTGGAGATCAGACATAAGAGGTGACTGATTAAGGTCCAAATTTATACAAGACTGTACTGTGGGATAAGCTTACATGTTTAGACAGTCTGGGTACTGTCCCCAACAACTAGTAATATGAGGTGTTGACACCAAATAGACAATTTTGAAAAAAGCAAGTGAGAGCTATGGAGTACTGGGGAGTTTCAGATGCCATGATCAGGTGAGGTTTATGTATGGGTTACAGACTTGTGTAAGGAATTACTGTGTTACCAGACCACTGGGATTTATGCTTCAGAAGCTGCAAGTATGCAAGGCATAAGCAATGAGTGTGGAAAGGCCATCAGATAATCTTATATGAGCTATGAAATTCACAGGACAGACTATATCAGGCTTTATTTATTATTTTGGTCTGGCTAACACAAAGAAACACAAGCATAATCACTTATTTGTGTAAAAATACAACTTGTTGGAAAATACTTAATCTAATCATATCACTGGCAGTGGATGACAATCTCAAATATACTTTAGGTGAAGCCAGAGGTTTGTTCCTGCTCAGTTCAATCACAGAAATAATCTTGGATAGTTTCTACTAGTTGTTGATCAGATTCCTAATCCCTCTGCAACACATGCTCCAGAGATCTCAACCTCATTACCACAATCAACAGAACATGTTGGAGGGACAGGTTCATAACCCAGAGCCTGCCCATGCTATGGAATAGACTTCCCATACATGTCAAGCAGAGCACCTCACTGGCCCTCTTCAAGAGAAATCTTGATGAGTGGATGGGAAATAGAAAATTCACCCCATGGATCACTCCAGTGGCTTTACTCAACAGAGGCCCTGAGAACTAAGGTTGGGTGGTATGATGCCAGGGTAATCCTATGGCCTAGGCTTGTAAAGGCTCCAGGGCCATTAGCCTAGTACATACCTATGAACCTATTCAAGGCATTTTCATATAACAGAGTGCACATCCGTAAAAAAACATTCTTGAAAAGCGCATAATGTAAAATATTCATATTCAGGTATTAATCAAAAATACAGAAATAATTCAATCCTAATAGAGTTTAAAATGTAACATACAAATGGTACAACAGAAACAATGCACATATCCTTCTTAAACAGCATGTAGTTTTTTAAAAAAAAGACAAAAAATTGCTACGCCCTTCTCTCTTGATATCTCATGCAACAGCATATCACAATGAAATTTCATATACAGGTAGGTCTCTGACAGATGTTTAATAAACTGATTCAGAACAGAAAAATCTGACTAACTCCAGCTCTGGTGTAAGTGCAGTGAAGTGGGATTCAGTGACACATGCTTTGATAAATTGCCCTTCTCCCATGCTGATCTGGTCAGTAGTATAGAAGATAGAGCTTCCAGTGACACAGGGAGAAATAATAATTGCACTACAAGATCAATGTTCCTTCCACCCAACAGCTCTGCATGCCCAAACTCAAATTTTGTAAACCTGTCACTGTAAACTAATAATAATAACAATAATAATAATCTTGTCAAGTTACTTGCTGTTTGCTTAATGTTAAAATAAAACCAGAATGATTAAACAATAGAAGGAGATGTGTTCTTACTTCTCAGTTGTTGCTTTTCTTATTAAATACTTGCTTTTAAAGTCATGCATGTATATCGACTTTGCATATTCATTGTGTGCTATCTTTTTATAGTACTGCTCTAGGAAGGTCATGCTAGCTATTTTCTGAATCTACTATACACTATTGCTGTATAAACTTCATTATTCCTGCCATAAGAATGCAATATATTTACTTCTGAATGTGTCTCTGCATAGCATCTTCTGTGGTTCTCAAGGGCAAGCCATGTAACTTCTGTATTTTGTGATGTCGTCGCTTTCCTACTGAGGACTTCCTTATGATTAAGGATGCGTAGTGAATTGATTTCCCTATAAAATGAGAAATTTATCAGTATTCCAATAAACGCCAGTCACTTCATTTTGTGTAAATGATTCATTTCAGTTTTGGTGTGACTACTTACCTGCGTTCTTTTCCAGCAGTAAAAAGAACAGTAATTTAGTGCACTTTTAGTTCAGTTAGTGAACTCATGCTATTGTAGTGGTGAAACGTCTAAGAGAAGAGTAAATGCTGTGTCACTGTATGTGGATTAAGACTTCATACTTGAATACTTTTTGAGATGGTAGACACTTGAGAGAAATAAAAGCGCATATGGCAAGACGTTTATTTTGGTTTGTGCAGGTGTAAATCACCTACCACTTTAATTTTTATGTTTAAAGTAAAGACGCCTTATGATTTGTTCATGAGTTTTTTCAATAATAATAAATGGCCTTCTCCCTAGGCTAAGTATAATATGCCAGCCTTATTTATATACAAAATAGACTGCAGTTGTGAAAAGCAAATGACAGAATTGTGCTTTTCCGCAAGTACACAGAATTATAATAAAGAATTGTTACAGCAGAGTAAAGATTAACAGCAGACAGAAATGACAGTAGTTTAGCCATGGGAAAAAGGAGTGATATGCTTAATTGTATGCCCTGTTGAAAGAAGACACAAATGTAACCTTGGGAATAAGAAAGTGTTGTTGACTTTGTAACCTTATAGCTAAAAAAATGTCTAGGACAAACTGGTAAAACAGGAAAGAGTGCTCAAGTTAAGGCAGTAACAAATATGTGCAGCTGAACTCTGTAAATAAACTTTTCTACTTTTAGCCTAATGCAGCTTTGTAATTTTTAGTGTTGTATTCCTGCACACTCCTTCATTTATTAATTTCAAGGAAAATGAAACATTCCAGTAACATCTTTTGTTCAGCACATTTTCAGAAAATATGTTTTGCTAAAGTTTCATGATGCTACTAGCTAATATCAATTAAAAACTATAGTAATAAATAGATTTATTTTATGACTGCAATAATCCAGCTGTAGAGACCTGTGCTTACAACTCAACCTTCAGCTAAATTACATGATTTGGCACATATGCTTATCAAAAGATATTGTGTGTGTGTGTGTGTGTGTGTGTGTGTGTGTGTGTGTGTGTGTGTGTGTGTGTGTGTGTGTGTGTGTGTGTGTGTTAGAGATCAGTGCTGGAGAATGTGCCTATAAAACCCAAATTATTTCACTAAAGGTTTTTGCTCCCCTTATGTTATTCAAACTTAAAGTTAGGCAGAGACATACTAAGTGTCATTGAATCCCACTTCACTACTTACACCACTGAGATGGAGCTAATCAGATTTCTTTGTTCTGAATTGCAGTTTAACAAATCTCTCTGCCTTACATTAGTTATCTCTTCCACTGTGTGCTACAGAAAATGTTTTATAGAAACACATTCAGAATATATATATATATATATTATATATATATATATAGAGAGAGAGAGAGAGGTATGTGTGTGTGTGTGTATGCTAAAATGATGGAAACAGCTAAATGTTGAAGTTGCTAATGTCAACAACCAAAGATCAATAAAAAACATCAACACATCACTGCACATGCACCAAGAGATAACCTTGGAACATGCAAGTTAAAAATTTAATTTTTTGCATAGGGCAAGCTCTTCTGCACCCCTGCACCCCCACTTCTAATTTTATATTCTAATTCTGAGGTTACACAGCACTAGAGAAAGGACATATTCCCCGACCCCAGTAATGTAACAGTCTTGCACACTTGTCAACCATCTGTTTAGCTGACAAATTGTGTTGAATAAACTGATGTCAGCTTTAACAACAGAACACTTAATTCCTGGCACCTCTATACATATACATATAGACACACACACACACACACACACACACACACACACACACACACACACACACACACACACACACACACACACACACACACACACACATCTATCTAGTTATTTATATAACTATCTAAATCTATCTACTTGTGCATATATACATAGATAGCTATAGATATGGATATATAGATAGGTGAGTAGCTATACATACAGATAATATATATATATATATATATATATATATATATATATATATATATATATAATATATATATATATATATATATATATACACAAACACACATACATGCACACAGACACATGCAGACAAGTTGGTACTAATTCTCTGTACTAAGATGTTGTTTAACGGTAACCCTTATGATCTTACATTTATGCCTGTAAAGTCGCCCTTATTGAAGGCTAACAAAACAAAAGAACTGCACATATTAAGTTCAATAAGACAGAACTTAGGACATGGCAGGTCTTTGCTGAGGCTGTTGTGTTTCTGTGAATTTAGTGCTGATTGTTTTTCTGCATATCATCTATCAGCAACAAATCATGAGACCAGAAGTGCTATACTTCAGTTATTTAATGCTTTTATGAGTACTGAAACTGGAACACATTCAAATACCGACCGGACACAAGTGTATACTCATTGTAACCTTTAGCTGCCATTTACCACCCAAGCAGTTATGTCTGCCAAAATATTAAATAATCACTGTGAAAGTGTAATGCGATACTCCAGTAAGATTGAAAGGTTCCCTGACATTCTAGACCTGAATTTATATTCAGAAGAAGACCGGATTACACCAACAAAGAGTTAACTGAGAAGTCTGACATATTTTAGGTCAAGTTTCTCATTGGCAGATTTCCTTATAGCACTATGTGAGGGGGTTCGTAATTGCCAGGTATCTTATTAAACAGAATACGCCTGAAGTCTTAGCACACTGGGATAAGCAATAAATGTTTTGCATGCTATGTGCAATAACAATTCAGGCTTCTAAATGCTTTCCAAGTAAACTGGTGTACCAAGGATAAATATACTCTTAAAGGAAAAAAATAATTCTGCTATGCAGAATTCACACTGAAGCACAGTAATAGTTTAGCCATTGTTATTAAGTTACTACACATAGAAAAGAATGAAAGATATTTTTCATCAGGGATATTTTCTGCAGTGACCTTGAAGGAGATGTCTTGGATGACCAGCACATGATTAGTTAGTTGAAAAGCAGCAGCTAAGGAGACATGATCTTTTTTTTAAAAGGTATGGACTGCTAAGCCACTTCAAGACATCATTTACTTGAAAAACAATTAAGATGAAGCAGATTCAGTGCTAATACTTGACTCATGAGAAAATATGTTGTTCTTGAGAACATATGAAAGCTTTAAAAACAAAAAACTTGTCAGTCGTGGTAGAGTCAGAGTCTGAACTGGCAGACATGCATTCTGATAACACAAAATATTCAACTTCTTTAACTTTCCTGACAGATTCTTGTGGTTAAACTTTGCTTTTAGCCAAATGTTATTCCTGTCATTGTGTGCCGAATGATTGAAGTTTAATTACAATGTGAATATAATGCAAAAATGCTATAACAAAATCAGATGAATCAAAAACACTAACCACAGACCCAAGGGTGGGACATATGGAGCAGGAGGGAAGAGGAACTGTATCAGAGCTAGAATAACAGCAGGTTTAAAACTAATGAAAAAAGACTTGATATTTTGACAGTATTCCACAGAAAGGACAATAGTGATATGTGTGTGTGCGTGCGCATGTGTCTGTGTGTGAGCAAGTGTGTATATGTATGTATGCACTTATGCATGAACGTGTGTGTGTGTGTGTGTGTGTGTGTGTGTGTGTGTGTGTGTGTGTGTGTGTGTGTGTGTGTGTGTGTGTGTGCCTCAGTGCCTCTGTGTGAGAGGGTGTGTATGTGTACGTATGCATGGGCTCAAACATGAATGTGTGTGCGTGTGTGTCTGCACATGCATGCATGCGTGGGTCTATATGTTGTTCCTAGTGTAGAAGGACTTTAAGAATAGAAAATAATTTTTGAACTATATATGCTGAGAAATGTATACTGAAAATGGCAAAGTCACAAAATAAAATGTTTATAATGAAGGACTAATAAAAAAGGAGAATAGAAATGTCTGATGCCATAACTGAAACCAGTGTTTTTATATTACTTGCCCACCCCCTGTAAAATTCAGGGTGAGTAAAAGGCTTATTTATGTCTATTTTTACAGGATGTACAGCCTTCAAATCTAACCATTGTTATGTTAGCTGAGACTTTTGGGCAGTGCTAATTCAACTAACATTGTCTGCAGAAAGTCTAAGAAATGCAGAAAAGAGTTTAATTCAGATGTGCTGAAATGCTGTACTAATTAATACTTTGGATTTGTTAGTAGTTACCTCCTAATTCAATTTAATTTATTTGCATTGGCTGCTTATGTATCAGACATATACAGAATGTTTAGTTATTTACATACTTCTCAACCTCTTAAAGCAAGAAATCTGGACAAAGCCATAAATAATAGGGTGGACAAAGGCCCAAAAATAGGGACAATTTTTAAATATTGCTCTTGCAAGCTTAGAAAGTTGATATAATAACAAGTTTTGCATTAGCATGAATTTTCAGAAGAGATTGAAATCTGAAACTCAAAAGTTTGTCACTATTTTCTGACTTCAGCCCTCAATAACATGGCAATGATTTGCCAGCAAACCAAAGTTTTATGAGGAAAAGACCAAAAATATAAGACAAAAATCTGGCCCTTCTGCTAAAATGTGTACAGTTGAGAGGTGTGGTTACTTACCTTTAGAAACCTAGGATACATGAAAATAGGCAGTAGATACAGATGTTATGGCCCATGTAATTAGACAATAGATACAGATGTTATGGCCCGTGTTAGAAAAACATTCAAACAGATGTTGTTTGAGCCTTGCAACAATATCTCTGTCAAGGAGTATGATCACAAATACTCATGCTGATTTTGTCTAGTTTCACATATTCTTTGGCTTTTCATATATTCATAGTTTCATAGTAGAATGCTAGGTCAATGACTGAGGAGTCCCTTTTTAAGCCTAGCCAAGCTTACCCGTGGGGTGTCTATTCTTGGGCAAGGTAGTCAAACATTTGCCAACTTCCTCTCTCAGATTAAGACATAGGAGGTGGACCAGGGGTATATTTGCAGTTTCCCTTCCACTGATCCAGGCTCTGCTTGAATAAATGCATGGAAGAACTCTGCTTCACATGGATGGAAAGCCTGATCCAAAGAAAGGGAAGACTCTGACACTCATACCTGTTTCTCCAGCATGTCCTGTTTATGTAACTGGCAAGATGTGGGTATTTCTGATGCTAGTTGTTTTACAGATGTGCAACAGGTCAATTAGAGTTGGATATGAGCATGCTTAGTAAGCTAGGCATAGCAATCTCTCAGCAGCCCATAGAGGACTGAGTATAGGGACAATGCTTTGAGATGGGCTGCATAGGTCTTGTTTTCTCTGTATTCTTTTTGTGAGAAACCTTTGTGGCTGCTCCAGTTGTTGCATATGCCTGACACGGTACATAAGGAAGGAGGCACTGCACTCATGACTGGTCTTATGAGAGCAGACTACATCAGGACAATAACTTGTTTGGATCTAGATGCCATATCCTTACTTATAAGTTGTGCAACATGGAATGATTTCCTCACTACAGGAGACACATATTAGCCAAATGCCAAATATATGTCTACATGTATTTTCAAGTCCCTGATTACAGGGTCTACTGTTAGGGGTGTATTATCCATATAGTAGTTAGCGAGGATGTCCATCTTACTGAAGGATACTATGATGCACTTCTTGGTATCGAGTTTTAGGCCATTACTTTGGCACCATTTATTAGACCGTGTATGGCCATATTGTTGGATATTTGTGTCTTGGGGTAAAATCCAACAACTGCTCCAAATTTGCAATCATCTGAAAACTTGCTCATCCAGAAACCCTTGATGTTAGCCATGACTGCAGAGTAGTAGATGTCAAACAGACAAAGCCCCATTAGTAATTGGCCTTTATTGGAGGTAGATTCCTCTGTTCTATCTTCTTGGGTCCTGTCTGTGAGCCAGCTGGCTATTCAATGGGTGATGTATGTGTTTATAATTAATTTTGTGAGCTTGTCTACAATGCCCAAGTGGGGTATTGTGTCAAATGTCTTGTCTAGGTTAAGGTAGGCAATATGAACAACAATTCCCTCAACCATCACTTGCTGACCTTCTCAAAGAAGTTCATGAGGTTTAGCAAACAAGACTTGCCCTTGACAAACCTAAATTGATTTGGATCTGGCGTTTGAAGTTTACCTAATTAACCATTTATGATATCCACAATTATCCTCTTCATAGCTTTGGATGTCAGTCTAGTCATGCTAATGGGCCAATATTTCCCTGGACCCATGGATAACCCACCCTTGTACAGTGGGATGACCACTGTAGTCCTCCATTCATTTGGCACAAAACCTGTTTGGAGGCTGTGGTTAAACAGATATTTTAGTGGACCCAATAGTTCATGGTTCATGCTGTTAAGGAAGCATCCTGGACTATTATCAGGACCCATCAATGCAGTGTTCTTGCTCTTGGAGATTGCTCTAGAGATCTGGTCTCTAGTGATAGTTGGGGGAGCAATGGATGTGAGAATTTACTGTGGGGTATTGGGGGGGGGGGTCTGAGTAAAGTTGGAGCTAATTTTGTTGACCAGGAGATTAGCTATATTTTCTGGTTCTGTGGAGATGGTACCATTTACAATTAATTCAGTACATTGCTGTGTATTGCCTTTGAGGTTTTGGACATAGCTGAAGAATGTTTTGTGATTATCCTTGGCCTGAGAGGCTACTTTTACCTCAAATGTTATTAGCCCCCTCGCCCCCAAGGTGCTTGCTTAGGTTTATGAGGGAGTTTTTACCTTGCTGGGTATTGTATCTTTTAATTATTGACCCAAGTTTCTTTGTTTTGTTGTACAGGCTATTTATGTTGGAATTCCACCAGGATGCCTTGTCAGTTCATTCAATGAGTCATTCTTTACTGATTTTTGAATATCGTGAAGAGAAACTTGAACAACTTTAAAAACAGCAAAATAGTTTTCTTTAAGGAAGCATACCTCCTGTACCATACCCCCCCTCCCCAGTTGGTGGTTGGCATAAGGGGTTGGGGTTGGCATAATTGTTAAGGTGTTTACCTCAAAGACAAGAGTTATAGGCTTCCATTCTCACCAAGGGAAACTGGGTAGGCTTAAAAATGGTCCACAAGGGTTGCTAGCCTAGTGCTTATTTATGAAGCAATGATCCAATTCCATGGCAGCACCATATTGAGAAAAAGTGAAAAAAGGAAAAACAGTGCTGCATTACAATCACACAATATACAAGTGCATGCATTTTCAACAATCTGTGAATAAAACAAATTGCAATGCAGCTGTTTGAGAGAGATAATGTTTTGGAGAACAACAGGTGCCTGCTCTATTCATGAAAATAAGTCTCTGGATTGGGGACTAGTTTAAAAATGTGAAACTCTACTGGTCTTGTAGAAAATAAAAAATAAACTGCAGAAAATTTGTGATAAAATCCTTCAGTTGCACTTTCAGCAGAAAAAAATAGAAATCATGAAATGAAACAAGAAACAGACGGTGTTTAAAATCAGGGCATGTTGCTTTCCATTATGTAAATTCAAAATCAGAGCTTGGTATATATACTGTGTTAAAAGAAAATATTTTGACTTATTTTTTTATTTATTTATTTATTTACTTATATTTATTTTTATATATATACTTTATATTTATTTATTTTTTTGACAATATTTTGATATTTTGAAAATATTTTGGGAGCTAGGTCCTTTTTAATTCATGATCTGTTAAAATGGTAAGAACTAATTTTCCTTCAGTGAATAGAGTGAAACACTGACTGCTTTTCCTTTAGCTCCTTGTAAACCTTATGGGCTGCATGGTATGCCTGCGACTATTAAAATCATAGAATCATAGAAAATGCAGGGCAGCTGGGCCAAGTAGCCATTTACATCTTGCCTTAGACCTTAACATCTTTCTCAAGGAGCAACAGGGCAGTCATACCAGATGTGAATTTGAGGTAACCCATCCAGCTGTCTAATTCCTTTTTGAAAGAAGAAATTGTGCCACATTTCTTAATTTGGAGTGAAAATTTATTCCAGAGAAGGGGTAAGCACTGCATGACAATTCTGTCCCTTTAGCATGTTTGGTTTATTTGCTGAAGCAAGTTTAGATTCCTGTTTCTCATGTCTTCTGCTCTTATGTTCTCATTTCTTCAGGTGGTAGGGCGCACACTGTGGGAAAGACAAAGAAATGAGGACATAGGAGCAGAAGCCAAAGTCGCTCTAATTGCAGAAGAGATCAAAGAGAACAGATTACGGTGGTTCTGGCACATGTGCAAAAAAGCAGAAGACTATCTGGTGAAGAAGATTTGGGACAGACAGGAAGAAGTCAAGAGGAAACAAGGGCATCCAGCAAAGAGGTGGATGCACTGTCTGAGAGAAGACCTGCAACAGTCAGGCATGAGTGTCAAAGACGGTTGGAGATTCGCACTGAATAGAGAGAGAGAGAGAGAAAGATCGTAACAGTGTTGCTAATGATGACGACAATTCTAGATGAAATTCCTGTTGCAATCAGCTGTGCCAGGTTAAATTATTTCTGCAATGTGATGGACAAAGGCAAGGGAACTATCTACCCATGTTCCAAGGACTCTGACCGCACTTTCATTTTGAATTGGGGTGTTACTTGTATTATAAGATAAAATAAGGATTTGTTTGCAAAATGCAATGGTATTTCACTTTTTAGCATTTATTCTTAACCTATTTTGAGCATTAGTTGTTGACATCTGTGAGTTTGATTTGGAGCTTATGCATATCACAGGGTGACTTGACGACATTACCAAGTTTGCAGTTGCCCACAGACTTGGTTACTCAGACACCCCTATTTGTAAGATGTCAAATAATTTAGGTATTAGCAAGGAGCCATGTGGAACACCACTAGTCACCTTCATGATTGCTGGGGATGCACCTGCCAACCTGTCTTCATGAGTTCAGTTCCTCAACCAATTTGCTATTCACAGACAAAAAGGCAAACACAACAGTAGGTAGCAATAAATCCAGAACCTACAAAAGTATAACTACAAAAATGAAAAATATGCTGGAAGGACAATAAAACCATCAGTTTATTAAGCGTTGAAATTTCGTATTTAAAATTCAGAAAAGTAGTGGTATTAGATATATACAGGAGAAGAAGTCCTCTCAAATGATGCATAACTTCCATTCCAAACAAGAAAAAGATCATCCACAAATCTCCTATAGAAACCTAACTGTCCCAAAAACTGATTATGGGCAGACAATATGTATTTCTCTTCCCACGTATGCATACAGTGGATATAAAAAGTTTACACACCCCTGTTAAAATACCATTTTTTTGTGATATAAAAAAATGAGACCACAATAAATGATTTTAAAACTTTTCCCACCTTTAATGTGGCCTATAACCTATACAATTCAATTGAAAAACAAACAAATCTGTTATGGGAAAAATATAAAAAATATGCTGGTTGCATAATTGTGCACACCCTTAAACTAATATGTGTGCACACCCTTAAACTAATACTTTGTTGAAGCACCTTTTGATTTAATTGCAACATTCAGTCTTCTTGGGTACACACCTGCCATCAATTAAAAAGACTCTTATAAACCCCAAATAAAGTTCAGCTGTCCTGGTAGGATTTTCTGATATTTACTCAGCTGCCTGCTATAGCAAAAGCCATGGTTCGCAGAAAGCTTACAAAGCATCAAAGGGATCTCATTGTTGAAAGATGTCAGTCTGGAGAAGGGTACTAAATAATTTCCACAACATTGGATATACCATAGAACACACTGAAGACAGTCATCAAAAAGTGGAGAAAATGTGGGACAACAGTGATGTTGCAAAGAACTGAACGTCCCTCCAAAATTGATGAAAAGACAAGATGAACACTGGTCAAGAAGTTTGCCAAGAGACCTACAGCAACACTAAAGGAGCTACAGGAATTTCTGGCAAGTACTGGTTGTGTACTACATGTGACAACAATTTCCCGTATTCTCCAAACAACACTTCGCATCATCAAAAGAACATCATCCCCATGGTGAAGCATGGTGGTAGCAGTCTCATGCTTTCGGGTTGATTTTGTTCAGGTGGAACTGGGGCTTTAGTCAAGATGGAGGGAATTCTGAACAGTTCCAAATACTAGTAACTTTTAGCCCAAAACCTTCAGATGTCTGCTAAAAAGCTGAAGATGAAGAGGAATTTCACCTTTCAATACAACAATGACCCCAAGCATACATCCAAATCAACAAAAGAATGTCTTCACCAGAAGAAAATTAAAGTTTTGGAAAGGCCCAGCCAGAGCCCAGACCTAAATCCAATAGAAAATCTGTGGGGTGACCTGAAGAGGGCTGTGCGTAAGAGATGCTCTTGCAATCTGACAGATTTGGAGCACTTTTGCAAGGAAGAGTGGGCAAATATTTTCAAGTCAAGATGTGCCATGCAGATTGACTCCTACCCATGAAGACTTGTTGTTGTTGTGTCTTTCGGCTTTCCAGGTTAGGGGTCGCCACAGCAGAACTCCCATGAAGACTGAATGCTGTAATTAAATCAAAAGGTGTTTCAATAAAGTATTAGTTTAAGGGTATGGACACACAACACAGTATTAGTTTAAGGGTGTGCGCACATGCAACCAGCATATTGTACATTTTTTTATTTTTTATAGTTTCCCCTAACAGATTTGTTTGTTTTTCAATTGAATTGTATAGGTTATAGGTCACACTAAAGGTGGGAAAAGTTTTGAAATGATTTATTGTGGTCTCATTTTTTTATATCATAACTGCTGTAATATTGTATTTGTATCATTTAATATAACAACTGCCTTTTCAAGCCAAGGTCTTAATTATTTTTATAAATACTTTGACGGGTTCAGTAACCCATCATCTGTCAGATGCTATGGGTCTCATTGGTGGGTTATCCAGGATTTTATGTATTTTAGGAATGCCATAAATCATTGGGAGTTTGAATATCTTAGTAGTAAAATAGTTGAATATGTCATTATTAATAGTCCCTGAATAATACATTGTATAGATCACCTGTTTAAAGTGCAAAGTAATAACATTAGCTTCCCTTCTAGTTCTACATTTATATTCATGTATATTATCAAGGTAATATTAACTATCCATGACAACCACACCTCCGATTCCTCAACCAATTGCAAGTGTCAATTTGGAACTCATTAAGCGTGTTTCTTATGGTGGCATGTGGTTTGGTGTGAAACGCCTTAGCAAGGTGAAGGAATGCTCTGTGGATAGTATGTTCACTGTCCACACTTTGTGTTGCTTTCTGAAAGAAACTGACCAGGTTCATTAGACAAGATGTACCTTTAACAAAGCTGAACTGCTTGTGTGTGTGTGTGTGTGTGTGTGTGTGTGTGTGTGTGTGTGTGTGTGGGGGGGGGGGGTCAAACCTTTTAAAACTTATGATATCATGGTTAATTAGGTTAGTTATAATATGATATGTTCTATGTTTTTTGTAGATGAAATTAGCCAGGCTAATGGGTCATAATTTCCGGGTCAGTGGTGAGTCCTACTTTGTGAAGTGACATCACAACAGTAGTGCACCATATTTCAGGGACAAAGCCAGTGGCTACACTCAGGTTGAACCACTGTAGGAGCTGTTCCCGTAGGGCATGTTATGTAATGTATTTTAGGCAACCAGTTATATTAACAGGCCCCATAGAAGATATGCTTTTTGTTTTGGACAGTACCTTTAGGAAGTGATTCAGATTCTGTGTGATATATGGGTTTTTATAGTTGTTTTGCAATGAAATTTTCATTGAATTTGTTTGCTAATATGTTTGTTATATTTACTGAATGTGAGTAATTAATGCCATTTGGGGTAAGTTCTGAGCAGTCCTTGGTGTTGTTGCTTAGTTTTCTTTCTTTTTGTTTAAGATTTTATAATTTAAATTTATTAATACAACATTTTAGCATTCACAAGAAGATCAATTACATACAATCACACACACACACACACACACACACACACACACACACACACACACACACACACACACACACACACACACACACACACACACACACACACACACATATATATATATATATATATATATATATACACACACACAAGCACAAACACACACACACACACACACACACACACACACACACACACACACACACACACACACACACACACACACACACACACACACACAATAAATAAAACTACACACAACAGTGGCTATCTTAGTTTCCTGGTATAGCTAATGAAAGATTTGCAGTTCTCTCCAGTTTCTGATACTAGTCTATGTTCATGGGATGCCATCATTTTTTATGGTGTTTTTTTAGTTTCTTCATTAACTTTTTTATGTTAACCGTCATTTGAGTTTTTTTTTTTTTTAGCTATGTAGTTTAAGAAGCTTCTTTCTTTTACAGTATTTCTTATTTATACATGAGGAACACCAGGCTAGTTTGCCTTTAAACTTCCCATTTTTATTGCATCTGGTAGTAACTGCCAGGTAAATTTATTTATCCAGGTATGTATAGAGTTTGTTTGCCTAACTACTTGCTTTGTCAGTATCTTGGGTAATATAGTTAAACTTGAATTTAGAGACTTCATCATAAAATTGTTAAAGATGTGGGCATTTGAAGTCTCTGAACTTTGAAATATTTGCATCTGACTGATTGAATGCATTAAAGGAAATGGTTGCCAAGTTGTGATCAGATATAACTGGAGATGGAACTAACATGGGGATAGCTGATATCAATGCCATGTTGGTAAGGACCAGGTGAAGAATATTTTGTCTTTTAGCAGATTCCTTGACAGCTTGGTCAAGGGAGTATTTGTTTATGAAATCAATGAATTTTTGAGGGGAGCCTACAGTTGAGGTATAGATATCTCAGTTTATTGAAACATAGTTAAAGCCTCCTAGAATAATGGAATTCCTGTTGATATGAAGTTCATCGAGGGTATTTAAGAACCTGACATGGTTTTCTAGGAGCACAGAGGGGGTCCTATAACATGCTGTGACCTGATAGTTGCATTATTTTATGTGATTTGGATCTCAATTAGTTCAGATTTTGGGGCTCCGGTAATCTGCCTAGAAGTGATGCGGTTTTAACAAGTATGGATACCGCACCATAGTTACTGGCTGGCTGAAAGGTGTGGTAAGAAGAAAACCCTGGTATGGACAAAATACTTTCTGTACTTTTTAACCATCCTTCTGTAATAGCACACATGCATGTATGTATGCCAAATGCAGCAGGGACCCAACATTAGCCAATTTGTTATTTAAACACCTGCCATTAATCAGAGCCACCATGATGTGGTCTGGTGCTTGATTTATTAGGCTTGGAGATTCAATAGCTGGACCCTGCCTAAAAAAAAAGCACTATGGGTATAGCAAAAGCTTTAGCCAGTATTCAGAAGGCCTAGACTGAGAGGTGCAAGCCATCCCTGGCGAAGCAAGGGTGACTGTCTAACATCTCCTCCCATACTGACCAGTACAGGATCCCCCTAGAATGACACCCACTATGCAGCCAATTGTTGAAGCCAATTATCCTTTCCTATACTTTGGCATCAGGTGGCACAATGGTACAGTGGTTAGAATTGTCAATTCACACCAAGAGGTTCTCCAGTTCAATTCTCAGCTGGGGTGCCTTCTGTGTGGTGTATGCATATCCACCCTGCATTTGTGTGGGTTTCCTTTGGGGCTCTGGTTTCCTCCCACATTCTAAAGATATGCAGCAGGTAGATTGGACTCTCTAAATTGGCCATATGTATGACTGTCGGTGTGAGTGTGGTATACCTGACCCCATGTGCATACAGAGGAGGAGGGCTTGGCACCAGGCTAACAACCTGACCTCATAAAAAACATACCTGCTATGAAAACAACTAGTGCTGGAGACTGCTCATTGCCCAATGTGGTGCGTGGCATGGGAATGGATGGATGGATGCTTTGGCATCATTCAAGAAGAAGGAAGAATT
Source organism: Protopterus annectens (assembly GCF_019279795.1). Taxonomy (NCBI): domain Eukaryota; kingdom Metazoa; phylum Chordata; order Ceratodontiformes; family Protopteridae; genus Protopterus; species Protopterus annectens. Next base: position 291,516,434 of record NC_056736.1, on the reverse strand, counting down.
CAAGCTCAAAAGCAGGGCCTTACCTCTATTTGTGACACACACATGAAGAGCTTTGTAATGTGTCTCTGCATATCCCCCAGGGTTTTGCATGGCAGGTTGTTCACACCCACATGGACCACTAACATGCCATAATCATATTTGTTAGACTTAAGGGCTGTTGATCAATTGTACATCTTGGCCCCTGAAAGGCAACTCACTGTCACCTTTCTTTTGTCACTCCTGTCAGAGCTGTGTCAGTATATCTGACAAAGGATTCACCAAACACTAGTGTATTTTTCTTAGAAGGGTGTCTACACTGTTAGTTCTGGAGTGCTTAATTACCTGGTGTCTCTTTACTGTGCTAGTGCTAATAGGTGTTGTAGTGCTTGATTTAAGCTGAGCTTTAGATTTACTAAGTCTTGAAGGTTTATCAATGGCATCAGCATGTGATAGTTTACTGTGTATTTATATGGAATGTATTGGTGATGGTGTGGTAATGCTGTATGTGCATGCACGTGTGTGTGTGTGTGTGTGTGTGTGTGTGTGTGTGTGTGTGTGTGTGTGTGTGTGTGTGTGTGTGTGTGTGTGTGTGTGTGTGTGTGTTGCAAATATGTTGTCTTTGTGAGAGGGAGTCCTCCAGTTTGGTTAAGTACTTACATCTCACACATATAGATAAAGATGAGCTAAACAATCAGTGATTACCTGTGAGCATTAGACAGCTATTACACTGTCTGAGTATGCCAAATGCTTTAAGGTTGGCAACTGAGAGTGAACAAACTGTCTGACCTGCCATTTTAGTACAAGAATACAGTAAATAAATGTAATACTATTTGATTTCAAGAAAACGTTTAAGTATGTAGTAATTCAATGGAGATAATATGTCTCTGATATTTCAGAAATGTGGCTTAGGGATATGTTAACAGGAACCTCATAGTTGTGGTGTGAAAAGGCATACATACAATTACAGGAATATAGCTTAAGAATTTATTTAAAAATGACCTATTCATAGTGTAAGAGGGGAGTTATCTAAGATAGTACAGAGCTTAAATCTAGTTAGCAAACAGTGTAGGCATACAGATAAAGTGTTGTTGCTGATATGAGAATGACTAGATTCATTTACAGATACTTTCACAGTGGAAGACCCTGTATCCATCTAGTGCAGTGCTGCACAGTGCTGCCTGGAGTGGTTCAAATCACAGTTTATCCCAGCAGAGAAAACAAATGAACCAATAGCAAATTAGCCAGGAATTCAACCAAAAAAATCAAACTGAAAAACATAAAACATCAGCAAATTTAAGGAAAAGAGCAGAGGAAGATAATAAATCAGATGCAAGTAATCCTTTAGCAATAAAGTAACAGACAGGCGACACTATAAACTCAAGAGAACAGTTTTTTAAACAAATAGTAAAAATGTGCAGTAAACAGAATAAGCATCACTTAAACTGTATCAACCAATAATCTATTAAAGTACAATTGAAAACAAATACTTTCCTGTTCTTTGGATGAAGAATCAGCTCAAAAGACCAACTTTAGTTATTTCAGTAATTTAAGAACATTTGTTCTGTGTGCAGCCTTCTAAAGTCTTTAAATTAAGGCAACATACAGGCTACCCTTAGCACTGTTTATTCATTCATCTACCTTCAACCCCTTTTCCCATTTTGGACATGGGGTCGGGGCATAATTTCCACAGTGGCAATCATCTTGAGCGAAGGTTTACATTGCCGGGTGGCTAGCTGTGCCATGGTAGTTCATTCACGCCACTCACTAATGCACACACTCTCACCTATGGACAAATTAGAGTGCCCAATCTACCTACTGCATGTCTTTGGAATGTGGGAGGAAATCGGAGCACCCGAAGGAAACCCACATGACCGCATAGTGTACATACAGACTCTGCACAGAAGGCACCCCAGCCGAGAATTGAATCGGAGATCCTCTTGTTGTGAGGTGACAACACTAACCACTGCACCACTGTAGCCACCCTCAACACTGTCTATGATGGCAAAGAAAATAAAAGAACCAATAGAAAATTAGCTAGAAATTCAGCAATACTGCCTATTTCCAGCAATACAGTAGCAATTTAATTTTCTACCTTAGAACTGCCACTATTGGGTCTTAGCATTTAACACTTGACTAAAAACTCGTTGGAACCCAAGAATAAAAATTACAGTAAAACTGAATAAAATGGTACTTAAACTGTGGGCAACTACAAGTGCAACAGAAAACAAGATTGACTGTGCCATGTTACTAAAATACTGCAAATACTAACCAAAGTCAGTTTAACTGACAAACTGAGAAGTATAAGTCTTTGGAAGGAGAAGAAGACTGAGGGAGGGGGGGGGTGTTTCTGCATACATATGCACAACACATTTGGTTCAGTAACCAGTGGGGGATTTATGCAAAACAGATAGAATCAAAATAATCTTCAAAAGAGATACTAAGAGCAGTAAATGCTTTGCAGTTTCAGCTCTAACACAGATCCATGATGATTGCCATGGTAGTTTGTGGCTTTCCGTTACTGCATTACAAAACATTACAATGATGCTGATTGATACAGCACTGGTGTCTGCACCACGAAATATTTAAGAGTAAGTATAATGGAGAGTTTGGGGGTCTATATCACATTGTCGAAGTATTAAAAGTATTACTAAATGCCAAACTTTAATGATCAAACTTTAATACTTCAAATGTGAAAAAAAAAAACAGTTTAAGCCCAAAACAAAACAAAAACAAAAATGCTCTATGCAGGGGACAAGTCCCCCTGCACCCCCCCCACAGCCCCCGCTACATAAATATACCAACTCCAAGATCGCGCTACAGTTTAGGAAATGAAAATCTTCCTTTTCTGCACTATATTGCACTGAAGTGCGATCTCGGAGTTGGTATATTTAAGTAGCGGGCAGTGTGGTTGGTGCAGGGGGGCTTGCCCCCCTGCTTACACCCTTATGTTTTTTGTTTTTTGGGTTGAAAATGCTTTTAACATCAATTTGAACTTTTAATAGTTCGATCACTTGTGTTCGATATTTAGTGAGTCGAACTATTAAAAGTTCGATGATGTGATATAGACCCGTATTTAGGAACTTACTTATCAGCATGGGCAACTCCTTTCAGCTTTTTGTTAGATGCTAAAACAAAGACTTTTTTCCTTAGTCATCTGTGAAGTCAGCAGCTGCTATCATTGGTAACAAGACTAAAATAGTTGACTTATGCCTGTTTTCACTTCAGATGAATGAAATAAATGAAAGTTTGCAGCCCCAACTGTAATTCAGTAAATACAGATACTGTGAGGCAGTTAGTATGCAGTTGCATGGTTTATACTCGTGTACTAAACAAAATCATTATGCACACTAGTTTTAAACATATGGCATCAATCACATCAATGAGTATTACACATCAGCACCACAGAAACTTGTCATCATGCAAAGGCATGGTTTATCCTCAAAAGTAAAAAGCAATGAACACCAATTAATGAACACAACCCTGTGATCAAAGCAACCATTGATAATATAATGCATCATAAGTTCAACTATGGCAATTAAGTACTCCAAGTAAAACATCAAAGTAAACTTTCTCAACTATGCAAAGCAATTGCACTATGTATATAAATCTCACATAAAACTTAAAAAAAAATTCAGCAACATGCAGAGATATCCTACTATCATTAAACAACTCATAAAATTAAAAATATACTAAATAATTATGATTTATTTTAATCAAGTTGCATGCATATTATTTCAAGATTTATACTGTAATTTACTTTCAATTCTACGTTATGGAAACAGGAAGTAAATATAGCTCTATATGTCTGATACACTGCAGCTCACAAGCTTCAATACTAACCACAACCAAATTTAACAGTGTCAGTTTCCTATTATCTCAGCTTCATACCAGGGATACTAAGGTAAGAAAAAACTTTAAAAATACCTGGAAATCAGTGCAATTGCCTGACTAAGCCAAGCAAATAACAAACTAGTGAAATTAAAATGTGTAACAATGATGATACCAAGCTAGATACTAACCATATTTTAAATAGCTACCTAAATTTCAACTGTACACTAAATTTAAAATCACCTTTTTATGGTTAACATCCCACTCCTCCATTCCTTACATATGTTACCTACATAGTTGCACAACTATAAACAAACAGAAACATTCATTTTAGTGTTACAGTGAACCAAATTGAAGTTAAATGTAGCACTTAATAATTAAATGGTGAATTGATGAAACTAGCAGAATGCAAATAAAAAAACATTCAATTAAATGATATTTTAATGAATAAAAGGGATCCCATCAAGTGCAACCTAATTCATGTTAGTTTATATACTCATTGACAACACTGTGTGGCTAAGGTGATAAATGATGTATTACAAGTGCAATGATTGTGATTCTACAACTTAATACTGGAGAAGTTCTAATTAATATAGTAGTGTCTATGCCAAATTAATTAGTTAGCAATTACGTATTTATACCTAACACTATCAGCATCTATAATTAATTCAGGTATTATGAATGCATCATGCATTAAAAGACAACAACACAAATAGAAAGTACAGTTAATATCATAGGTTCATAAGTTCATAGGATGATACAAGGCTATTGACCCAGAGGCCCTTTAAAGCATAGCCAAGAATTTCGCCCATGTTCCCAATCCCAGGGGTGTATTTTCTGTTTCCCATCCAGTTGTCCAGGTTCCTCTTAAAGAGGGCTAGTGAAGTACTCTGCTTGACATGGAGAGGGAGTCTATTCCACAGTGGGAGAATCTTTGGGTCACAAATCCATCCTGCCAACAGCTTCTATTAATGTCACAGACCAGGTTGAGGCCTTGTGTGTGGGTTGCGCGAGTGGAGTTTGACTTATGGATATGCAGCAACTCCATCAAGGCTGGGTCTGAGATGGCCTTGTATGCCAGACACAGTTCACCTCTGAGCAGTCTGTATCAGACTGAGTAGAGGGACAGGAATTTTAGCCTATCTGTATAGGATATGGGCTTGAGACCCTAGGGATCATGCTTTGTAATGAAGACAATATTGCAATCCATTTTCTTCCTTCATATTTTTTTTCCTAATTTCCATGCACCTTTTCCGGAAAAGCCCCACTTTTCAGAAAGACATTTGCCCCAGTTTTCTTCTCTCACATTTTGTTTACTCTTACTTGCTGTTTTATAGTATTCATCATGATTAAAGGCATCACACCTGCAGATCATAACCTGCTACCATTCCTGATATTCATTTTAATAGATGGTTATAATTTAGAATATTATAATAATAATATTTATAATAGCATGTATGCAAATAGCCCACAAAATTCACAACCTGCTATAATTCCACCCAGAAGAAATGCTTTTCTTTTTCCCTTCAGGTAAGAATTCCGCACTCCCACACAGATTAACTTCATAATGTCATACCACACAATGGTTTTAACAACACCCATGTCTTAAACTGCATTTAATGGATGAAAACCTAAAAAGCATGTCGTGTTTTCAACCAGCAATTGTGTAATATAGCATCGTGGTGTTTACTATTATTTTAGAATGGTGTTATTATATTGGTGAGAGGTTGCCCTTACCCTAGATAAACTGCAGCAGAGTGTGTCAAATAAAAGATGTAGAAATATACCACATCCCATCATTACTCCATAAAAGTGTTTGAGGTTTGAGGCAACTGCCTCTTACGAATAACTTCTTTAATGTTATTGTTTTTAAATTTAAGATTAGCAGTAAATCTACAATGTTTTAGCATGCCGTAAGCTGTATTCATGAGATATGATACATACCAGTGGAAAAAAAGTTGCACTCTGTATATGTCTGAAGGACGTCATGTATATCGGTGAAAATAAATTTGCAGGACAACACTTCAATACCACAGACACTGGATTATTTTACATTTGCTGAAAAAGATGCTACATGTTTTTTATTCCTCATTTATATTTAAATAATATGCTGATAGTGGTGAATTACACTGCACTTTTCAAACTAAGTGTTAAAACTGTGTGTTGCTTTTCATATCTGGAACTTGGCTGTGTTTTATGCTTTTCTTCTCATGTTTTCTAAAACAAGTATCTAAAACTGAGAGTATGTATTATATCACCCAGTTTTTTGCAAATGCTGCAAGCTACATGTTGACTTGTGAAAAGAACATTTGTTAAGGGAAAATAATTACAGATTGAAGTTTGGAAAACTGAAACTGATATTATGAGACTCTTCATAGGATCACAGGCTCACCGGAGGTTACTAGGCTATTGGCCCTGAGGCCCTAATAAGCCTAGCCAAGAGTTTAGCTCATCGTTGGATAAGTCAGCACCTGATGACCCTGTCCAGCAGGGACATGGGTGGAATCCCAGGGGTATATTTTCTGTTTCCCAACCAGTTATCCAGGTTGCACTTAAAAAGGGGTAAAGAGGTACTCTGCTTGACATGAAGAGGGAGTCTATTCCTTAGATGGGGGAGTCTCTGGGACACAAATCTGTCCCACCAAACAAGTCCTGTTGATGTCACAGACCAGGTTGAGGCAGCATCTGTGAGTTACTCGAGTGGAGCTTGACCTGCGGATATGCAGCAGTCCCATCAAGGTGGGGTCCGTGATCACCTTGTATGCCAGACAGAGGTAATCTCTGAGGCTGTGAATGAAAATGAGTAGAGGGATAGAGCTTTTAGCCTCTCTGTCTATGGTTGGTGTTTGAGGCCCTGGATTCTCCTGGTGAGGAGCCTCTGTGGTCTCTCCAGCTGCTGCATGTACTTTCTGAGGTACATGCCGAAAGGGGCATTGTACTCAATAATGAGCCTTATAATGGAAGAATACAGTGATGTTACGACCTCCTTGTCCCTGGATAAGATGCCTTTACTTATGAGGTGGGCCAAGTAGAAGGCTTTCCGTACAACAAAAGCAACATGGTGGTCAAAAGTCAGGTTGCTATCAACCTGGTGCTCAAATCCCTCATGACTGATTGCGTGCTTAGGACATTGTTATTAATGTGATAATTTGTGGGGATGTCACTCTCCCCAAAGGGGATGATAATGCATTTTTTGGTATTCAGCTTGAGGCCATGTTTGGCACCAGCCATTTATCTAAGTGAGACCCTCTTGGAGGATGTCAACATCATTAGGGGAATTGATGACAGCACCAAGCTTGCAGTTATCTGCAAACTTGGTCAGCCATAGCCCACTGGTTTTGGCCTGCACCTCAGAAAAGTACATCCCAAATAACAGAGACCCCAAGACTGAACCCTGAGGTATGCCGCTTGTTACAGGTCTACTGCTTGAGGTGGCTCCCCTGTTTTGACTAGGTAGGTTATATCAGTGAGCCGGTTGGCTACCTGTTTGGTAACATATGGATTGATGCCTAGTTGAGAGAGTTTAACTATTATGCCCGAGTGGGGAATAGTGTCAAAGGCTTTGGCCAGGTCAAGGTAGGTGGTGTGCACCATCTTCCCTTCGTCCATGGCTTTGGTGACTGTCTCAACGAAAGCCAAATTTAGCAGACATGACCTCCAGACATGACCATGATGAAGCCACACTGTGTGGGATTGAGTGTTTGGAGGTTGCCAATGTCCTTGTTAATGAGGTCCATGAAAATCCATTCCATGGCCTTGCAGATCAGGCTAGTTAGGCTGATGGGTCTATAATTTCCTGGATTGGTGGACACTCCACCTTTGTGTAAAGGGATGACAGTGGCTGTCCTCCATTCATCTGGGACAAAGCTGGTACTCAGGCTTTAGTTGAATAGGGTGCCTAGTGGTGCTGCAAGTTCCTGCCTGAGTTCTTGTAGGATGCAACCTGGAATATTATCGGGTCCCATGGAGGCTGTATTTTTTGCCTTTGAGAGAGCAGTGATGGTCTGTTCCCTAGATATAAGGGGAAGGGGGCAAGTACTGGGGATGTCCTGATTTACTGATGGGATGAGGTTTTTACTGAATCTGTCAGTCAGCAAGTTAAAACATATATACGGCATTTGTATATATGGTGTCCTTGGCCACCAGTTCTGAACAGATCTGGGTGCTTCCTTTGAGGTTGTGGACATATGTGAAGAAGGCCTTATGATTGCCTCTAGTAAATGCGGCCATTTTGGACTCGAAGTTTGCTTTGGAGGATTTCACTAGTGCTCTTATTTGCTTGTTCAGGCTAAGGAGACATTGCTTCTAATTGGGCACCTGCTCCTTCTTGGTCTTGGACAGCACTTTTTTCCTTTTGTTATAGAGTTTATTTATTGCAGATGTCCACCAGACAGGTTTACTCTTCCTTACAGAGGATGATTTAGTCCTGTTGGATATTCCTGATTGCATGCATCTATATAAATGCTTGTATAGTGCTTTGGTGTAGTTTTAGATGTTGATGCCAGTTCCTACAGAGGGGGAGGGAGCTGTGAAGCTGTTTATACCATACCTCAGGAGGTTGTAATCAGATTTGGAGAAGTTTTTATGTCTGATCCTAGCTATAGACAGGTTGGGGGAGATGGTGACTTCAAAAGTGACCATTTTATGGTTGTATCTTACCAGGAAGGATGATACTACAGGGACGCTGCAGTGGTTACTCATGTTGGTTAATACCAAGTCCAAGATATTATCACCTCTTGTGGGGGTATCAACTAGCTGTTCTAAGGCATTTGCATTGACAAAATCGAGGAATCTCTGGCCATTTGTGTTCTGGCATGAGTAGTTCTTCCAATCTATGTTTGGGAAGTTAAAGTCACCCAGGATCAGGGTAAAGGGTTGAATCTTGATCTTGATAGATTCAAACAGGTCCAAATAAGTAGAATGGGCATTTTCAGTCAGATTTGGGGGCTGTTAAATATGTATGATTTGAATAGGGGTCTTGTCAATGGTTAACTGCACCTGGAGTGTCTCCTGTGCATCATACTGTTTGACCAGCCTGGAGGTGTGTATGTCTTTAATGTATATTGAAACTCCACCTCCTTTGGCTTTATGAGTAATCAGGTAAGGCTGGGGTGGTTTCTGCAGCTTTGAACCAGGTTTCGGTGACTGCACAGATGTCAGCATTTTCCAGGGTTTGCAGCCTTTTCACTAATGGATGTGTCATGATATCACCAACAAAGTTAGGAAATAAAAGTAAGTATGGGACAATGAGATTCCTCATCAGATTAATGTGATATGAGAAATAAGTTCATGTCCTAGTATTAATGACTAAGCTTACAATAAAAAACACAAAAGCAAAATGCACATAATAATAACAAATAATGTTTGAATGAGGAAAGTATACCATAAAATGAGATGTTATAATCCGGGTAAAAATATATGTTTTAAGGGGCCTGTTGAAGCTGATTAATGTGGTGAGACTTGTTCATCTGCTCTGGTAGTAGGTTCCAAAGGTATGAGCCCTAATGAGCAACAAAGAAAAATTTAAATCCAGTTTCTTTGTTGGAGTCATTAGGACCCCCATAATAAAGGGCACATAAAGTACAATATCATGTGAGTAACTCCTGAGGACAGGAAGGTTCAAATCATGTATGGCTTAATAAACTATGCCCAAAACTGTGCAGAGGGTATAAATCTGAACAAGCAGCCAGTACAGACTATAGAGAAGTGCTGTAATATGGTGATATCATGATACATCCATTAGTGAAAAGGCTGAAAACTTGTGTAACTGCTGCCATCAATCAAATTCTCAGGCTAGTGGCCCCAGATACAGAGTGTGACAGTAGTGGGATGAAACTAAGGTATGCACAACTGCAATGGTCCAGGTACCTTTTAGTGTATTACATCCAGACCTGTATTACTGATGTCCTTCTGCTTTAATGTGAAACTTGATTTGCTTATCAAGATAGTCATTATTTGCTCATTTCACATGGGGCTGCCCCCTGCCCATGTTACATGCTGCAGTGTTCAGTTTGGGGTGTGCTGTGTTTGGACATGGCTTCCACCCTGTGTGTGACATACAAGGATATATATTGGCCATATCCATGGATGTATTTTGAAAACACTGTTTTTGTAATCTTATGACTGACATATCCTGAATATGTTTTACTTATGATATTTGTATGCAATCTTGACATAAGGGATGCCAGCAGCAACCTGCTCACCAGTCCACAGGACATCAAAGGCAGATAGAAGGAGTATTTCCAGCAGCTTCTGAATGAAGAACCCCCAGAAGTAAGAACAGCACTAAGGAAAATGAAGTCAGGGAAAGCAGCGAGCTCAGATAAGGTCACAACAGATATGATAAAGATGCTGGATCAGGTAGGGGAGAAATGGCTCCTGAGGGTACTCACAGCAGCATGGAGAGAAAGGTATATCTCAGATGACTGGACAATAAGCATACTTGTGCCAGTGTACAAGAACAAAGGGGGATATCCACAACTGTGGGCAGTACAGATGCATCAAACTCCTATCTCATTACATGAAAGTTCTGGAGAGGGTGATTGACAAATGTATACGCAGAGTAGTAGAATGTTAGATGGGGGATGAGCAGTTCAGATTCAGATTAGGATGCAGCACAATTGACCCAATGTTTGCAGTGAGACAGAAACTTGAGAAGAGGCTAGAGATGAAGAGAGAGTCCAACTGGGTATTACTAGACTTGGAGAAAGTATATGACAAGGTCCTAAGAAAGCTGATCTATGCAGTACTGTGCTGGTTTGAAGTCCCAGAAACATTGGTAGAATTAGTGCAGGCTAGGTACAAGGACCCAGTGACTTAAGTATGAACAGTGTTCAGCCTCACAGGGGTTCCCAGTGGGAGTGGGTGTACACCAGGGTTCAGCTGTGCTGTTCATACTGGTGATGGACTACATTAGCAAACAGGTCAAAGGGAACAGATCAACAAAGTTGCTGTATGCAGGCAATGTAGCATTACAGGCAGACTCTGAGCAACAACTTCAGAAAAGGACAGGAGAATGGAATGCAAAACTGAAGGCACATGGGATGAAACTAAGCACAGATAAGATGGTGGTAACGGCAGCAAATTGGGGAAATCAGAAGAAGCTGAGACTAGAGATAAAATAGAAGATAGTGGAACAGGTAAACAACTTCAAGTACCTGAGAGGGGTGGTTGAGGAGAAGGGAAGTCTGAATGAAGAAGTCAAAGCTAGAATCAGAGGGGGTGCCAGCCAACTGGCATAGAGTGTCAGGTATAGCCTATGACAGAAGAATGCCAAATAAGCTGAAAATAAGGTGCACAAGACAGTGGTTTGACTGGTACTACTGTATGGTACAATAACTTGGGCAGTAAAGTCAGAACAGTTGAAGAAGCTAGAGGTGATGGAAATGAAGTGCCTGCGAAGGGTGATAGGATGCACACTGTGGGACAGACGAAGAAATGAAGACATAAGAGCAGAAGCCAAAGTAGCTCCAGTGCAGGAAAGATCAAAGAGAACAGATTACGGTGGATTGGACACTTGTTCCGAAATGCAAAAGACAATCTAGTGAGAAAGATTTGGGACAGACAGGAAGAAGGTAAGAGGAAGTGAGGATGTCCAGCAAAGAGGTGGATGGATTGTGTGAAAGTAGATCTGCGACAGTCAGGCATGAGTGTTGAAGGAGGCAGGAGTGTGGCACTGAATTGTGAGAGTTGGTGACAGTTAACACTATACCCCGACCCCATGTAGAAAAAAATGGGGGAAAGGGGGCTGATGATGATGATGATGACTTGTATGCAATCTTGAGTGTTCTGGGAAGTTTCATAGTGATACTTACATTGCTTAGCTTTATGATTGTGGACTGTTAAGTGATGGTGAAGTGGACATTTGCAAGGTATTCTGTGGATGTGAATAAACTGCACTGCTACTGTTCTCCAAGACGTTGGTCACCTGTTGCATATTTATACAATGTGGCTGTTACTATCCATGATATCTTTATTGTAGCTGTGTAAGACATGCTCTCTCAAAAACTTTCCCATCTTCAGATGTGCTTCTGTGTTATCTTCTCTCTGTTGTACATGGCTGTACATCCTTTAGAATCCCATCCACCTTTTTGCATGTACTGTCATGTCTCACTTAGTTATCATGATAGTGACTTATGTGACATTCACAAAAATACCTGCTAGCACCACTCTATAGGTTTTTAGCTTTTTGGAGGCTGGTTATAATCTAGTAGATGTTGTGATATCCTGAGCCATGGCATTTGGTGCAGGTAGCTCATCTACATTGTTTTGCCTTAACAGCTTCTGTGTGTTTCACCTTTTTATGATGTATCATCTTCTATGGTAGAATCTGTTACCTATTCTAAATGTGTACATCTACTTGTCCTCCCACTGTCAAGCTGCTAACATTCCTTGTTTTTATAGGAATCTCCTATTCCTCTCTACAGATGCATGCTAGCCTACAGTATAGTATTCTATGAGCCGTGGGTTTACAGAGTTAAGGCTGCCATCATCTGATACCCATGTCTGCTCATTTTAGCTATTTCTACCATCCAGTCTATACTGCTGGGTATAGTCATGCTGTGTTCATGTCCTGGTATATTTTTATTTGCACTGTTGGTATTTAGGATAATTACCTGTTTCGTTTCAGTAGGGATACTACTTTCAAAAAGTGTGTCTGTCTAAAAACTACATTTTTGCTATGTAAGCTTACTGCTGCTATGTTTTGTGTATGCTCATTTGTTTTTGCTAATGTTGTATGTCTGTACACTACTACAGGGTATACATCTAACATTCCATTTCCTTTTATGGGTGAATACACATGTCAGTATTGCTTCTGTAGTGAAATATCATGTTCTATTAGTCTAACTTATTCTTTTCCATTGCACATCTGGGATTTTTGTGTATTGTTTTGCAACTATTGTTATCGTTTATATATATATATATATATATATATATATATATATATATATATATATATAATATATAAATATATATATATATATATATATATATATATATATATATATATATATATATATATATATATATATATATATATATATATATATATATATATATATATATATATATATATATATATATATATATATATATATATATATATACCGTAGTGTGTTGCTATTGTTTTGTTTTGCCCTTTTTTGACTTTTTAAATGTTTGTGCCTTTCACATAACACAAATTGTTAAGGACACTGTGTGTACTGTGTCATTTTTAACAAAGGTTGCCATAACTGTTTAGGCTGTTTTTGGAACATTATGAACTATGTCGTTTATATTTTGTTAGTATCTCCAGTTCTTTCTCCTTCTTCTTTTTTGGCTCACAATTTTGAGTATCTTGTTCCTTAACTTTGCGAAAGCTGTGTTACTGTACTTTTTTTGTAATTTTTTAATTGATTTGGTGGTTTCTTCTCTCTTATGCATTCTTAGTTATAGACCACATCCATCCTCTCCATCTTTTATCAGCATCTAAACAGAAGCAAAGAAGACAATGGCACCTTATCTTTAACAATTTGCAGACATATTGCCATTTCCTGTACCATAAAGTATCATATGCACCACTGAAGACCCATTACATTTTTCATCTTTTGGCAAAGGGGTAATCATCAATATCCAGCTTTCTTCTGTGACATAATCATTAATTTTCCAAAGGGCTAACTGAAGTGACCATATTGACACATGGCAAGCACTATTTACATTGCAGGTTATCTACAGTGACAAAACAAACCCAATAAACAAATTCTCAATTCCTCCCTTGATAAAACTAGTTAACAAAATAATAATCTTTAGTAGTTATTTAATTACTACTCCTTATACAAGGTTCCCCTACTTTCAACAAGACTTTATTTAAATTGATTTACCAAAATTCACACTAATTGCCTAATATAATTACTTAATCTAGTATACTAGTGTATTATAAAACATCTACAAGGGAGCCCTTCATTAGCTCTGTGACATCCCTCCTCTGGGCCACTGATCAGGGAGCTTCAATCCTCACTGCTGCCACTGGTGGGGAATGCTCACTGTGAGAAAAAAAGACACACACACACTAATTTCAGATGCAGCCCTCTGCACTGAACACAATTTCCCTTAAGACCACACCGAGAATGCAAACTCTAGTCCTAGGGCTGGGCTTTTTCTCCAGGCCCCAAATTAGACTTCCCACTGACCATTATAGAGCTGAGTCCTTAGCCAGGTGTTCCAAGCTATGTCTTCAGCCACCCTCTCTGTGAAATCAGTGCTCTTGGTGTCCCTGTTCAAAGTATCTGTCACACATACTCTCTTTGAGATTTGATTTTCACATATACATACACACACATGGGAAAGGCTGGCACAGCATTCCCACTCTGCCAGCTCCTCCCAGACTATAACATAGATTTGCTGCCACCAGAACACCAAACGCCAGCTATTTTAAGGCTCTTACCAGAGTACCCAATTACACTCAGTAAAATTAATACTTATACAAATGGTAGTGTTTAACAAAGCAGCAAGACTTTCAGGAATGTGGAGTCACAATACCGCTAAATAAATGCAAGTAGTCTCAAAGGTTAAATATTTTCTAAGTGACCAGCCACAATGAAAGGTTTAGATATATTTAATAATAAATTATAATAATAAAAAAATGACAATTCCAGATATCTATTTACAATAAACCCCAGAGTTTCAATCGCAGGAAATATAAAAACAACACAGATGGAAAGACTCGACAGATACAGAAAAAAAAACATTTAGCTAATGTCACTATATTTTTTAACTGACTGAAGAATTGCTGTTTCCTAGTTACTTACTAAAGCAAGGCAAGATGAAAGTGAATGAGTGTCTTGTCAAGTCCAAAAACATAGTACACTCCTCACATCTCTCACTAGTATACAATTGCAGTGATGGCTACAGAATAACATCACGTCCGGTCACCTGACTCTGTGGTTCTCACACTACCCTCTCACTAGAAACTGAGCCAGGATCTGGCACTGATCTCTCACAATACACACACACACATAGAACTTTAGGTAAGGTTTATTACAGCATCTGGAAACTGTAAAACAGTTCCAACACTTCCACCCTTCCTGCAGAAACTAACAAGCCATTCTCTGGCACCTCAGGGTAACAATTATTTCACCACTAAGGTCAGCAAAGCAGAATCCCAGCCCAGGCTTTTTACAGACATTGCATCTCTGACTGCATTCAGACCTGTGAGATAAAATCTTTATGGCCTAAACCAAGTCATTTAATTTCAGGCAATTTTTTTAAGATTAGCTGGGATAAGCTTAACCCCTTCCCTTCCAGTATCCTCTGTTAAAACATATACATTTCATGAGTTCCAACAACACAGTCTGACATACATGTACATTTCTTTTCTGTCCAGGAGTACCCACTGCTGATACATTTTAACACAAGCAACTTTACAAATACATTTTTAACACAAGCATCTGTACTAATCAGTTTGATCTTCAAATGACATATAATTCTTTATAAATCTCCAGCTAGCTATACTGGCATATGTTAAACATGCACTGCCATACTCCCCCTGGCACAGCTGACACTACCTCATATCATCACAAGCTCTGATAAAGATTTTGTTAGTGACTCAGAAGGAAGCAAACTTGTCTCTGGTGCTTAAATATCAGAAGGCTGTGGGTTATTTTCTCACAGCAGGTACGTAGATTCATTTTCCCAGTACAAGCAATGCACTGCAGCATTAGGAAGGTAATGTACTTTTGAATGTGTTGTCCTTCAGATGAGATGTTAAACTGATGCCCCATCTGCCTGAATTGGTAGTATCTCAGGTCGATGTAAAATATCCCATGGCAGTTAATGAAACAAGAGTAGAAGTTCACCTGTGCCCCAGCCAAATTTCACATTAATATGAATGCCACCTCGGGTGTCCACTAAAAAGAGGACCCTGGCCTAGTAGGGCATAATCAATCAACAAGGAGTAAATAAGTATTATAGGCTTAGAAACATTAACATTGATTGTCATAATAACTGCAGTAGACTACCTATCACTCTTTCCTGAAAAAAAGTTAAATCAGCATTTTTTTTGGAACTACTAAAATGTCACCCTTCATTACACCTTTAATTAACAGGTTATTCCCCCTTTGAAAAAGATGAGAGTTTAATCACAGAAGGAATGGTCCCTTTTTGAATTATATGGCTATACTTCTCCAAGTGGTATTATAGCCTGATTTCAAAGCATAGGTATGTAAAACAAATTAACATTTCCCTTTTTAGCAACACTTAATGACAGAAGCATAGCTAGGTTGGGGCAAAGGGGCCAGTTGTCCAGGGAGTAAGGTGTTAAGAGGCATGATCGGCATAAGCTGCTCAGTTGGTAGTGCAGTGCCGCTATTCATATGAATTCCAATACTATATGATTGCTGCCAGGACTGAAGTCCTTGTTTCAGTGTTTCATATATGATATAAGGTCTGATGCAGTAAGCAGTTTGCTACAGTTTTCATATTTCTGTTTATATGATCCTTAGCTGATGGAAAGGACCTGGTGCACTTCATGAGGAGAGAGTTGTGCACAGATTGGAAAATGTTTCATTTTTTATTTTGTTCCTCAACTTTGAGTTGAGGGGTGTCTGATTGGGGAATGGAAATGGGTGCCAGATAAGCCAGCTATTTCTCTGCTTAAAGCATCTCTCCTTATTCTGCCACTAAATAATGTAACAGCAGCTGTGTAACCTACTCGCATATGGCTAAACTCCACTGCATGGAATCGCCTGACATTCTTCAGACTAGAAAAGGAAGTCAACCAAATGAGGAAAAAAACTGAGAAAAACCTTCCTTGCATACCCAATTAAAAGAGCATTTATCATAGTAAAATTATTTGCACCAAAATAGGAGATTAATAGCACTATTAAATAGTCCTGCTTGATATATTGCTATCTGCAGACTCATCTGTTCTGTTAAGTTTTAACTTTACACCGACCTCCCTAATGTCTTAACCATCTTGTGTCAGGAATAGTTGTTGCAAACAGTGCTCTTTCTTTGGTTGAATGCAGCCTTTTCTCCTATTCAGCCTTTATTTCTCCTGTTTTACTAATGCCTCTCAGTTCAGTAACATCTTTTTTTCATTTTGTTCCATCTGTAACTGCATCAGCTTGATTGACAGTTCATTTATTTGATCAAGTTGAGAATTGGGGGTTGGCATGATGGTTAATGGATTTATCTCACAAACACAAGAAACAGGGCTTGATTCACAGGGCTTGATTCATACCCTTGACCACTGTCTGGTTGTTAGCTAAGTGTGTAATAGTCTGCAGACTGATTCATATCAGCAGAATTTAATTCCAACACTTTCCCATTACATTCCACAGACAGTACTGTCCCAGACATAGTCTCTGGTTAACACAACTTTCAAAGCACTTGGTCTTCTGATAGAACATCCAATGAATCTTCAGCAATTCCAGGGCATTCAGCAATTTTAACTCTCATTGTCCAAAAAAATCAATGTTTTCTTCACATTCCACAAAATCATATAATCTGAAGTCACCTTTTCATACCTTTTCTTCCAATCGTGTGTATTGAATTTTTTTTCCTGAATCTCCACCATTTGCTTGCAATCTGGTTTCATAAGTGCCTGTTGGACAGACACATAACATATGTAACCTTTCACATAGTATGAAATGATCCCACCATATTCCATAGCTCAGTTAATATTGCCTCCAGGCTACTGACTACCTCATTTTCATTCAGACTTAGCAATTTTAGCTTCTCTGGGTAGCAAATGGTGAGATTCATGGTGACTTATTTCTTGACTCTCAAGCTAGTTTTATCTTGAAATGCTCAGCTTGTACACAGTCCATCTTTTCCATTACTGAACATTCAATGACACATTATCCTCCTATTCACACAAAACAGCTCTGGCATATTTTTAATATATTTTTCCCACATAGGAGTAGACATATTGTGCATGGAGAAGAGCTGCTTGTCAGCTGTGCAAAGTGAGTATGCGTTGTTTGCATAGCTGTGACATGCATCATGAAGCTAATTTTGTTACGTTAGTCTATGAATTCTTGCCAAAATGTTTTTACAGGTCACTTTATCTGATGATTAGCGAGCAAGACTCATACAGAGTTTAAGTCAGGGGCTGGGAATTTCTGCTTGGTGTAAACATTAAGATGGCAGCTCTCAAACGGGACAAGAAACTGCAATGAGTGTTCAAGAATTCATAGAAATGATGGAACTTGATGCTGTGTCTTACCCCAAGTATAAATGCTTTGACTTCAGGATCATAGTATCTCTGATAAAGTAAGATTATGTTTATTGACAAATGAGCTACGCAAACATGTTATCTGACTCTCTAGATGAGCCATATTGTAACTGGAGGAGGTAGAAAAAGTTAAAAAGAACTACCTTGATGCAGAAATATTAGAATTTATGACTGCACCCCATTTTTTTTCTTGTCCTGCACTTAAACACACTAATTGCTGGCCCAATAAGATCTCACTCCCTCAGGTATTTGCAAATGTGAAGGCTTCATTTCATAGCTTTGTCTTCTAGAGCAGGAGCTAGAAAATAATTGTTTACTAGGAGCACATGCTGCAGAACATGATGTCATGTCGGCAATCAGAACATACCTGACAAAGTATGATTATAAGATCAATGAAAGTAGTGTTAAAAAGTTTATTTCTGATTAGCTGCACAATGTCAGTAGATATACTGACTTAGTTTCCATTAGCTCACTTCTGCCATGCAGATATGGGGTCAGCCAAAGTTCATTGTCGAGGAATTAAAGTAGCATCTCAAAAATAATTATGGCTGGGACTGATAACATTGTGCACAATTGTGAAAGACTGGTGAATGCTCACAGTCATACTCAGCATGATTCATAAAGTGATCTGTGCACAATGGAGGACCAACATAGACAAATGCACAACTACAGGCATCCAGGTATGTAGCTGATATGCAAATAGGATCCGCAGTATAGTGTGTGATTTGCAAATTTGTGAATCCTGAACCGCTCTGAGGAGTAGAGACTGGGATTAATGAGGGTTATGTTGCAGATGCCCCATGGAAAATACAACAGCTATATGCCCAACTTCCAACAAACGGTGATGTGTTACTCAGCATAACATAGCTGAGCAGCAGCATTACTATGTCTTGAAATGACACTCCATGGAGCCTATTAAAATAAGGGAATGCAAAGGCAGGTGCAGATGGAGACTGCAGTGTACACAGGCACACTACCAAAACTACACCAGACCCACCCCATCATAATGAGGCAGCTGAGCATCTCCCAGTAGGAACAGCAGCTGTACCCAATTCCTCTATTAGCATAGCATACTGATGGTACTCATGGGAATGTTGGCAGACACTTTTATACAATGATCCTTACTATGACTACAGAGTTTCAGGGACCATAGGTGCACTGCCCATCCCCCCACCTCAGAAGCTGCAGCTTGGAAGTAGTAAGAACTGAAGTAAAGAAAATGTGTGTTTTTCTGAAATGAAAAGACTTATGCAGACTGAGCCTGAATCTTAATGAAGATATTGTGTGTTCTGCATGTTTTACAACCAAAGTTAGCACATGTCTTCTTAGAGCCTGAGGTTTGCTGACATAACAGAGCTATTTTTCTTTTCATTGTTGACCTTTACATACTATAAGGGACAGTAGGTTATATCAAGCACCATACTACTGCTTCTGGAAGAGATTGTGTGTAGCCATCCCACTCTAGAACTTAGCACAGTTCTGCCGGTTGTATTCTATAAAAGAATGAGCCCCATACAAACAGAACAAGGCTACATGTTAGACAGGGCCAGGGTGCCTACATGTCCATGGTATTCTACTATAGGGACCTTGTGTGTGCTGGATGGCAGTAATGTTAATCATATCTGTGAACCAAGCTACAGCCATGATGGCAAATTAGCCATGTAGCACAAAGGCATTTTAAGGGACAGTGCACAATATCTACAAATAGCCCTACACAAAAATAACAAGAGAGAAAGATGCAATAGGAAATCAAAAAATATTCAGGCTGTGGCAAAAGAATCATAAGGGCAACCTTCCCAACACATTTCAAGAAAATGATAATTACCTCCAATTGTCACTTAAGTGGTCTTTGTGCCTTTTATACTGAATGGGCTTTAGCAAACAAAAAGGTATAAAAAGCATATGCAGATTTTAATGTGGTAGGAGAAACGTTCACGAGGAGCTGCTAATAGTTGTGCTAATGAACAGATAACCCGTCAGATACTAATTAACTTAGACATGACAAATGTTAATTTTCTCACTGTGGCTAAGTGGATCATGGGAGTAAGTAAAGCAAGGCAAGTTTCACGGGCTGGACTAGGAGATAAAAGACAAGTGACAGTAGTGACAGTGTGTACTACCTCTGGTACGTTACTTCCTCTACAAGTTGTCTTTAAAGGCAAGTCATCATTCTGCTAGCCCACCTTTAAGGTAACCATGTGAAATGTTGGGACCTGCTAGAGTGAGTCTCGAAAATGGAAACTGAATGTCCGAAATATCTGACTTACATATATTAAGTCTGAGATGCCATTTCTCAGAATATTCCCTTTTCTCCGAGGTATGGTTATCTCAGACTTGGTATATATAAGTAGGGGGGTGTGGGGGGCTTCCCCCACATGGGGATGCAGGGGGACTTGCCCCCCTGCAAAAAGAAGTTTAAAGGAGGACTGATCTTCAAGATTTACACTTCTCCTGTGTTTTCTACCTTCTTTTTCCAGCATGTCAGTATTCAGAATTTTGTGTGCTGACATTTCAGTGGGGGGGGGGGGGGGGGCTCCTTTACATGCCCTGACAATGGCACATTATTGATTCTGAAAACTATTTCATTGAAAGAATGACACTGATTTTATTCTCCATATGTTCTTTTCATAGACAAAGGTAGTAATGATTTTGTCTTATCCTCTGAACTAAGATGTTTATTGATTTTGGAGCTCACACGACAGAGTCAGTGAGTCTTAAAAAATTGTGGTATGACGAGAATTTACATTTCAGCATCCTACATCAATTTTTACAGCCCTTATACATTTCACTGAACATGTTCTTCCAAGTACAAACACAATCAGTTTCAGCCACAAGCATACTGTCCTAATTTCAAAAAGACTACATTTGAGAGACTCAGAAGTCAGATGAAGGATGAAGTCTATGTGTTAGAAATGAAAACCATGTTAATTGAGTATATGCGTTCATATGCTTTACTTGCCTGAATTAAACATCGGATTTTATTCCGGCTACTGACTTTTCCTTTCCTGGGTGCCTTAGACTTGGTGTGTTTTTTTTCTGGTACCTTGTAAGCACTTTTCTTGGAGACTCAGAAGTCACCTTACCTGTACAGAAATGTGTCTAGAAGACTAGCATTATTAAAGGCGTCACTCAGCAAGGAGCCATGAGCACACAACCTGTCTTTTAAAAGTATTTTGCTTTCACTATTGCCATCTGTGATTTGTAATGTTAACACGTATAAAAACTGTTTCTTTGCCTTCCAGAATAGTGCTGCATCTGAAAATTGACTCTGTGGAAAGAAAACAATAGTCTCACCCACACAGAATTCATTTAATTATTTTTTTAAATGCTTGTCTTGATTTATCAGTAAATGTGTGCAATAAAGAATGGCACGGTTTTAAAGCTTGTGTGCAATTAAAATACCTATATTTGCAAATAAAATAAATAAAATCCTGAAGTCTTGTGTAGGTATTCTGATTATGAACTGGAGTTGTTAGGAATGAAAATCTGCTTTAATAAATTAACAATAAAATACTTTTATTCATCTCTACTGCTCTTAGCCACTACTGCATGCATACCACATACATTTCTAGATTGTGCATCATGACCTATCTGACTTAATAATATAAATGAGTGGCCAGCTTCCTTCTTCTGAAACTAAGGCTGTGCATTGATGACTAGCAGGCACTAGTCACAGTGATAAGTATTTAAAAGTTTGTTATAATCAAAGTTATTGCTGGAATTTTAAAGAAACCAAGTGAAGCACAAAAACAAGGTATGTAAGTAGCTGTATAGGTTGGAGGCAGCTAGACATTTTGTTGTCTTCAGATGTGGTACCACATATAAATTCCTTGTGCCATAGATACTTTTTTTGCTTTTCAGTTAAATGACCCCTGATAATATATGAGTTTACCTTAGGTGATTCACTGCAGAGTAAATTTAAAGTATTACCTTCTTTCAAAGGACTAGGCAAAGAAAGTAGTGTGCACAGACTGTAGCTAGTTATTGTCACTGGTACACTCTACTATGGCACAGTTCACTAATTCCTGGTGTTATTAATGTGTATGCATGCAGGGCAGGCCTTAAGTGAAATGGCACCCTAGATAATGGGCTCCATATCAACCCTCTCCACCTCAATGCTTCCCATTTCACTACTGGCATACATCAGCTGGTGCCCACCCTTGTTTCCCCCACCCTGGTCTTCCCAGTCTGAAGGAAATAAACAAACTAGGCTGGGTGTCTGGGGTCATCAGTCCACCATTGCCCAAGGAGGTTCTAGATGCTATGAAGTACATTTTAAAACTTTTTAAATAACCTTTTCATCCAATGATGGCCTGAACAAAAACCATAATTAAAAAGAAAAAATCATTCTTACTCAAACTTTCCTTTTTTCCCACATCCTTTTAGAACCCCATAACTGATCAAGACTGCACTGTAATAACTATGAAGGGAATAGATGAATTAAACTAGAGGCCTGGAGGCCACTATTCCCCAGAAAGCATGGGGTTATAGATGCTACAAGATGCATTTTAGAGCTTTTATTAACCATTTGATCCAACTAGGACTTGAACAAAAATCACAAGTAAGAAAAGAAATTCAGTTTTTTTATGTATTTATTTATTTATTTTATTTTATTTCAAGTGAAGTAAGTTGTGTATGCAAGGATTACTATTCAAAGCAGATAAAATAGCAGAACACAGTAAATTGCAAGCATAAATATTTACAAGGATACGTAAATCATATCTGGGACTAGAACTTGCCTCCCTACCACTTCAAAAAAAAAACAAAAAAAATTAGCCATCTTCTGTAT
Organism: Protopterus annectens; assembly: GCF_019279795.1. Classification (NCBI taxonomy): domain Eukaryota; kingdom Metazoa; phylum Chordata; order Ceratodontiformes; family Protopteridae; genus Protopterus; species Protopterus annectens. The sequence goes on along the minus strand of NC_056736.1, from coordinate 291,493,623 downwards.
AGCCCTTCAGTACTAAAATATGATGAAAGTGAAGGTACAAACACCCACCACCTGCCACAAAACAAATGGAACATAATATATTTGAATCTGTTGTTGACATATATATATATATATATATATATATATATATATATATATATATATATATATATATATATATATACACACACACACACACACACACACACACACACACACACACACACACACACACACAGATACGTATATAAACAGCATACTCTCTCCCTAAAGAACGCCACCTATATATATGTCTGATGCTTGATTGTGAAGAAAGTGAAAAAATGATTCCATAATGTTTCAAACTTGGGTAATTATGTATTATCGCAACCAGATCTGTCACTTGAACAGCGGCTGCTTCACTATAGTTTATTTTGTCAGCAAATGTAGTCAAAGTGCATTGGATAGTGTGTGCGTGTCCCAGAAATATGTGTTGTCTTTAGTTTTATTTAAAAATAACAAAGTATTTTGGTCCCTTGCACGGATGCATCACTGCTGTTATCGCAACCACTACCGTTATTTCAAGACCGGATGCTGCACGCTCATTTCTCGTGTCAAAAAAAAAAAAAACAGATGTGTTTGTGTCCTGCTAGTGTGTCCTACTTGTATTTTATGTAAAAAGCATAGTTCTTTCCTCCTGGGAAGATGTGTCATTGAACACAACCAGGGAATAAGCTGTCGACATTAACAGAGCAGTAAAGAAGAAATGGCCATGACTGCTCAGCTCTAATGTTTCAACCTCGGACCCTGTCTCCTTCACAATGCAAAAGCATCAGTCACACATACTTTGTTATTGCAATGCTTCTTTTAATAGGTAATTTACACATTAGGGAAACTAGAAACCTTAGAAATAAGACCTTGTTTGTGTTCACTTACTATCTAATAACTGTCCTAACGGTCACTCCTTTACTGTTATAATTGTACATTCCTTCGTATGATGGCAGCCATGTTCTTTCAATCATGCATCTGTACTACGTGCAAAACAGGACGAGGAATTTGATGCTTGCTCCTGCTCCTGGTGCATGACCACTGCTCTCTGAAAGAAATGTACACTTTGAGCACCCATTTTAAGAATAAGATGCAGTCGACTCAATACAACTCTGCCAATTTCGCAACCGCAAAAATCTGGTTGCGATAATATGTAAGTACCCAAACTTGTTACTCATAGACAGCACACTGCTCCTGTAGAAGACATAGTGATGTATGAACACCTCTGAGTTTTGTGACAAAAGTTAAAGACATAATGACAATATGTCCTCTAGCAGCAACAAAAGTTACAGTGACCTGTGCATACCACTGAGGTTTAGGAAGAAAATGAAAGAAATTATGTCATTGTCCCTAGTCACTAAGTTATAGAAAGCTTCAATGCAGACTTTTGAACAGGACTGGTTTATGACAAGGTGGGATTCAAGGTACAAGCCACTACTAAATCTAAGTCATAATGCACTTATACAGCCTAGGGAGTAACAGCCAGAGCCATAATCCACTTATTCAGCATAGGGAGTGATGGCAAGGGCCATAATCTGGTTATACAGCCTAGGGATTGACCACCAGAAGCCTTAAGGGTCTGGATGTTGTGTGATGCATTTTATTTCTGTATTTTGTAATGTGACTTTTTAACTATTTATTAACGCTACGCATAAGAGATAGATAAGTTATGTATGTGCCTGATAAAACTGTGTGTGTCCACAGATAAAATTCAGTGGAATTATTTTTACACACCCACTCAGAAACACACATGTACAGAGAGACACACACTATAGATCTGGCTTGCCATGGACAATGACTTTTCATGCACATGCTGACACCACCCTTGACAAGCCAGGTATACTATATGATGCCCAAACACACACACACACACACACACACACACACACACACACACACACACACACACACACACACACACACACACACACACACACAGTCTGAACACTTACCTTCAGGCAAAGTGGAGCAATGCCAGTTCATCTACTGCATCTTTTGGGGTGATGTAGAAATTAAGAGCACAAAGATTAACCCACACAGAGACACAGAGAGAAAGAGCATTCAGACTCCACACAGAAGAAGCCACAGTCAAAAACTTAACCAGAGTCAAGAAGTGTGAAATGACAATGTTACTACTGCACACTGAGTCAGTGAGCAGTTGCTTTCACATATATCCCACTCCTCTCAGACAACCGAAGATAGCTACTTATCATGTGCAGCATTAATGTTTGTGATGGAAAGTGAAAGGAATTATTGCCAATGTTTTACTCTTAAAAACACTGTAATCCTCCAATGTACACACACACACACACACACACACACACACACACACACACACACACACACACACACACACACACACACACACACACACACACAGTCAAACACAAATGCTATAGCAATTCTAGTTTTGCACTTATGTCATCAAATACAATACAGTGTGTCACACTATTTCTGCCACACCAGATCACTTATATGCATGCATGTATGTAAGTATGTATGTATGTATGTATTTGTGCCTGTATGTATGCATTTATTTATTTGTACATTTGTTAACTGGGCAGTTGTATAGGTCAAATTATCTTTTTTAACCATGATCATGACCAATAGGTACACACCCAGGAGCATTCTACTTATGTCTAACAGAAATAATCATAAACATATATCTATACACGACTGCAGAAGTATAAATATGAATATGTGCATTACCATGTATGCATCTGTTTGAACACATTTCTAGATAAATTGGAATATGCATGGCTATATTTGCAGCAAACTAATCAGAAACACGTAACCCAAGAGAAATACGCCAGGACCAGCGAAGCTATAATACACCCTTTATTAAAACACAACCTGCAGAATGAAAAAAACATAAATCACCGATAATCCTGAGCAGTTGGATAAAAACAATAGCACAGTTGCGTAGCGATTAAGCGCTTTCCTCCACTCAATCGTGGACTTCTTCAGAATCGCATACTAAACAAAAATAATACATTTTAAAGACTTTTTGGCGCCAACATTTAACATAAATTTAAAGTCATATACATTCATTACTTTTCAAACATCACTTAACAATCAATTAATGCATATTTCCAGTAAAAATCAATGTGCAAAATGTTGCAATACACGATGCCTAAAAAAGCATGTAAAAATCTATTTTGTACAGTGTAACTTATAAATGCTTATGTAAATTGCATATTTTAAAACTGTATAATAAAATAAAAGCATGGAATCAAGAAAAACAATACTATGACATGCACCTATCTATAGAACCAGTAACTGCAAAATAGGCAAAATGCATATTAAAGAATGAATGCCCTATATAAATAAATATATATATAAATAAATAAATATATAAATAATAAATTATAATTAATAACTGATGATACTGAGGATGGTGTTAAAAATAGTGTTAAAAAGTCATATATCCACTGAGTTGTAATAAATATAAATAAATATACCAAATATTAAATGTGAAAATATATGTAGATAATGCAGAATATATTACTATAATTAAAATATATATATATATATATATATATATATATATAAAACATATATATATGTTAAAAACCAATAAAAATATTTTAAAAGCAAAATGAGAAAATTAATCAAATCAATAACTAAATATGTCATACCTTGCATCCATAAAATACTCTACACTAGAAATGGTCTTAATGTTATATATTCATTAATTCCTGGTTTCGTGGAGGCATCAGTTAGTATTTGCCATTTAGCCTCTCTAGCCGCTAAATGTGTCTTTGAATTTCCTCCCCTAATATTATAATTTACCCTTTCTAAGATGGCAAACTTAAAATGATGTGTGTTGTCAGTCTCTTGGATATGTTGGCTTAAGGCATTTGTGCTGTCTTTCTTTTTAATAGCATATAAATGTTCATATATTCACCTTCTAAATTTCCTTTCTGTTTTACCTATGTAAAAACAACTACATAACTGGCATGTAGCTAAATATACAATGTTCATAGTGTTGCAATTACCATTGACAAATTTAACTCTTGTGTTGTTTATATTGTCTAATACCAAATTATCTTCCTCGTTAATGGTTTTGCAATACTGGCAGTTTCCACATTTTCTAGTTCCCTGTTTGTAACCTTTATTAATGTTCAGTCCTGTATTCATTTCCAGAAGGGCCTTCAAGTTCATTCCCATTTTGTATACAAAAATGGGTGACTCTCCCAAGGTTTCCATTACATCAGTGCCATAGAATGAAACATTCCAGTATTTTTTCACCATTTCTTTGATATAATTTGCCTGGGGGGGTATAATAAATAATACATGCTCTATTATAACCTTTATCATCATTTTTTGCCATAGTGTTATCCATAATCTCACGTCCCAAAACAGGAAAGTACTTAGTACCCCATTGTTCAATCACATACATTTTAATTTCAGTAATAATATATTTAGGATACCCACAGTCTAAGAATAAATCACTAATAAATTCAATTTCCTCGATCATTTCATCGTACTTAGAAGTCATTCTTGCTGCACGGATGCATTGCCCTTTAAAAATGTTTTTCTTCATTTTTAGGGGGTGATAACTTGTGTATTCCAAATACGTATTGGAAAAATAATTTTTTCTATATATACGAGAGGAAAAACCTTCATCAGTACTAGAAACATAGGTATCTAAATATGAAATACCTTTTCTATTTAGATTGTGTGTAAACTTTAGGAACGAACTGCTTTTGTTCAAATATGCTACAAATTCATCCAATATTATTTCATCACCATCCCATAATATAAATATATTGTCTAAAAATCTAGTATATAGTTTGATGTATTTGTAATATTTGCTTTTGAATACAGTTTCCTTTTCCCAATCCAACAAGACTAAATTGGCAAAAATAGGGGCACAAGATGCCCCCATGGCTACCCCTCTAGTCTGTCTGTAAAATTCACCTTCATAATAAATGTAATTATGGTCCAGAATAATACTCATCAACTCCATAATTACTTTAGTTTTCTCCCAATTCAATGTGGAATACTCATATATACTGTTGCTAAAACTTTGTAATCCCTCTTCCTTTGGGATACAAGAAAATAAATCTACTACATCAATAGTCACATAAATTATGTCCTTCTCCCAAATATCCTTTGTCAATGATCCCAAAAACATCCAAGAATCCTTAATTAGATGGGGGACACTGACATATATATGTTTTAACCATTTATCAATAAGTTGTCCCATGGGGAAGGTCATGGATCGACTACCTGATATAATGGGCCTGAAGGGTGGATCAAGTGCATTTTTGTGTACTTTTGGCACTCCTACTATAGTTGCCATTACTGGATGATCCACTTTCAAAAAATTGTACAAGTCCATATCTATTCTATCATCAATCAACATGTCTTCGAGAAACATATTTATACGTCGGTATCCAATATTAATCTGATTCAAGGAAATATTGTCATAATTCCCAGAATCTACCAGAATATTGAACATTTTGTTGACATATACATTGTGATCATATAATACAATTCCCCCACCCTTGTCTGGCTTCATGACTCTTACTGTCCTATCATTCATAAGTTTATGTAGTAATGAAATCTCCTCTTCATTCAAATTACTATGTTTTTTGTCACCTTTAGTAGTATTTTTTAACTGATATATATCTCTTATTGTCAGTTTCTCGAAAAGGGAAACTTGTGGGTGTGAGGGTGGTATATAAGTGCTCTTTTTCTTTAGATCGCCACTTACTTTCTCTCTATTTTCTTCCTTAAAATGTAAAGCTAAGTTCAATTTCCTAGTATATTTTTAATGTCAATAACACTGTCAATTACCCTGAAGTTCTCATAAGGCACAAATTTCATGCCTTTAGAAAAGAGGGAAAAATATTCTTTTCCAATTGTTAAGTCTGTATAATTGAAAATATTGAATCCATTATATCGACACATAACTTGTTTATTATTTGTTTCTTCCTCATAATTTAAATAATTCTGTTCATTAACGTCATGATAAGTAAAAGTAACAAATTCACTTCCTACCTCCTCCTTCGTTGTCTCCAGTTCTGGTTGTTCCAGTACTTCTGTGTCCCTCTTCTCCCATTCCCCTTCCATTTCCAATTTCTCTCCGAATACTCGTTTAGATCCTGACCATAACCCCACTGAAAATCCCGTTTAGTATAATTGTTATTCGATTCCCCATAATAATTATTGTTGTTAATATTATTTCGATCATAAGATGTCATCTGATATTTATGACTTTTATATTGGTAGTCTATATTCCACTCATACACATTCCCTTCCTTATATTCTGTTATATCCCTGTCTAGTTTTTTAATCTTTCTTTCCATAATATTATTAGCTTTTTTGTCCGCTTCGTTAAACTGTTTGTGATACAAATTCTCCCATTGATCAAAAACCAAATCTTCCGTAATATTTTTGTTCAATAACTCTGCCATTTCTATGTATTTACATAGCTTCTCATCATTCTTTTTCACCAATAACCTCATAAAATCAATACCAAATCTATTTAACAATTCCTCAAATTCCTTACAGTTACTATCATTAAGTTCTATACCCATAGGTATCTTAAAAAATCTTAGTCTCTTAGGGACAACATTCATTGTAATGCATTTATTCAAATAGGCATTATCAATTTTAATGCCTCTAATAATGCCTATATATTTACCCAAAACATAAATATTTTGCTTTAAAGTTCCTTGTTTTTGTTCACTGTACATTTTTCTTGAACATTCACTTTTCTTATCACCATCAAAACATACATCCACTGCCAAAAAGTCTTCCAATTGTCCTCTAATACCATCATTACTCATGTTCTTGGTATTATTGTTAGACACCAAGCTCGTAGCTCTAGGGCTTGAGCTTTGTTGTTTATTTTTATTTTTATTGTTAAAAATATCCTAATTCGGACTGTCTAAGATGGCAGAAGAAAATGTTTTCCCTACCATCACGCGCTTAGGCTTAGTTCCTGTACGTTTAGAATCATCAACTGCATTGTCAAAATTGTAAAGATAGAAATCAAAAGTAAAATCTCTCTCAGTTAACTTACTATTTTCTTCTGTCTTGTTACACAAATCAATGCACATGCTTTTTTGCTTAGTAGAACACACTGAATGCTGCGCATTTGGTGTCACAAAATCAGCTTCACTAGAACTAGATAGTTCACCTGTTCATAGAATGTTATTAGAGCCAATGCGTTGAGGTTCAAGTTGAGTCATAAATTCAAGTAACCTAGTTACTTCGCCTTTCAGTGTAGATACCTCTGTCCGCAGCTCACTAATTTCGTCCCTGCTGTCCCTGTTATCTGGCGTACGCTTCCTGGTGGCCATTTCCCCTTGGATATCCTAATAGGTGTTTTACAACAAACACAAAGTGCATGGTTTGAGTCTGCAGCAAACTAATTGACCAAAACATGGCTCAAGAGAAATACGCCAGGACCAGCGAAGCTATAATACACCCTTTATTAAAACACAACCAGCAGAACGAAAAAAACATAAATCACCGATAATCCTGAGCAGTTGGATAAAAACAATAGCACAGTTGCATAGCGATTAAGCGCTTTCCTCCACTCAATCGTGGACTTCTTCAGAATCGCACACTAAACAAAAATAATAAATTTTAAAGACTTTTTGGCATCAACATTTAACATAAATTTAAAGTCATATACATTCATTACTTTTCAAACATCACTTAACAATCAGTTAATGCATATTTCCAGTAAAAATCAATGTACAAAATGTTGCAATACACGATGCCTAAAAAAGCATGTAAAAATCAATTTTGTTCAAGTTGCAGGTCAAATAGGATAAGCGCTTTCAGTTAAAAAAAAACTTTTTTCAGATCCTAGTGTGTAGACCTAACTTACTGCTGTTAAATAAAAGATCCTTAATTGCTCAACCAACCACATACAGCAATCAGATGCACGCCTTCCTTAAGCCTCCATTTCATTTCTTAATTAGGCTTCTCTCTTTCAAAATAGGTTTAATAGGAACTACTCTGTTGAGCCCTGGAAATAAATTAGCTCTGAGGTTCATGATCCATTTGCTTTCTTCCTTTTCAGTTTTGTTGACAATGTCTCCTCCACAGAGGTTAGTAATCACATTCAAGATAACCATAAAGCTAAATGAATGCCCTGGATTTTCAGACATGTCCATATAGGGCATTGGTTACCACTTTATTCTTGATTTCTAACAGGTGGCGAAGTATCCGTTCCTTAAACTTTCTATTGGTATTTCCTACATAATAGGCTTGGCACAAATTACAAGTACCAATGTATATAACATTCTTTGTGTTGCAGTTAGCAAAACCAGAGAACTTATAGCATTTGTTAGTTACGGGTGAACAAAACTGTTGGAACATTTAATGTGGCTGCAAGCTTTGCAAAAGCCACATTTCCAAGTTCCTAACATATTTCTTCCTTCTGTACTCTGCTTGTTAGGTATTCCATCATAGTTGCACAGTAAATCCTTTAAGTTCTTCTTGTTTTTATAACCAAACTTAGGTGTTTCCCTTACAATTCTCTTAATTGTACTGTCAGCAGTTAAGACTGGCCAAAATTTCTTGATAGTTTCACGGACATCAAAGGAGTCAGTGCTGTAGGTCATCATGCATCTGAGACTGTTGCTGTTCCCACCTTTCTTCACATCACTCTGCTTCCATTTCGAGTAGTATGGTTGCCCTTTGTTGTATCGAATGGACATTGCTTTGCCTTTACTCATGACTAATTGTTTTTCATTATAGCCTCTTGAAGCAAAATTCTGTAAGAGTTTGTCTTGTTCCTGCAGAAAATCATCATTGTCAGTACAGAGCTTGGATATCCTGGTCACTTGATTTTCAACAATATTCTGAAAAACATGTCTCTGGTGCATGCTATTGTAGTATAGCATATGGTTCCTCCAATTTGGTTTCCTGAATATAGTATAATATATATAATAAACTAATGAATTTGCCATGCTGCAGAAAAGATAAACAGCATGGTGTTATAGCTTGTTGAATAAACCAAGATAATAAACAGTTAAAACAATGTTCTATTACAGCATTATTAAAATTACTGAAACAATAAGTGCTTTTGTCTTAATTTATTTAGACTTCATCAGATTATTTAAACTGTCATGTGATCTTTTTATATGTACATAGTCTAGGCAAGCAATCCTTTAAAAATTTATTTTTTTAAAACTTTAAAGGTACATTCTTGCAATATATTGATAATGCGTTAAGCAGTGAAAGACAATATGGTGACTACTACTATTAATAACCTTTTCATTCGAAAACCAATAGTTACGTTTTCTGTTATTGAAAGGCTTTACAAAACTTTTAAAACAAATAAACTTAAGGTATTGTAGTGTCTGGATGTAGAGTGACTTTTTCATCTCTCAAAGGCTTTCCTTTTTAAAATAGAAGAGATGGATATATAATATCATTTAACCTTGGAGGTGCCATGGCATTCAAGAATATTTGCCACCATAGTTCTCTCAGTTCTATAAGTGTTGTCCAGGGTCCACCTCTTGGGATACGTTCCACCTTTTCTAAAATGGTAAAAAAGAACATGTAGTTACTGTTAATGAAACCTTGTTTGTAAAGAGCATTGGTGTTGTTAGATTTTTTTTTTTTTATGTCATACATATGTTGATGGATTTGCTGTTTTAATTTGCGTTCACTTTTCCTTTACAGAATGCTGAACATATTTTACATGTCATGATGTAGACAACCCCTTGAGTTTGGCAATTAAAGTGACCGCTTATATTTATTCCCCCGGATTCACTAATTCTCCATGTAAGACTTAATAAGTCTTACTCGGAGACTGCAGTTGAACGGTATGACGTCAGCATGCCATGAATATGCATGAGGGCATGCTGACTCAACCGTAAGTCTTACACGGACCATGTAAGAAAGCAGGGGGCGTGTCCGACTGCCGAACAGTCTAAATGTCCACGCCCCTGCAAGTGTTTTAAAACTAAACAAAGCACACACATAAGAGCGAGTCCGCTCAAATGTCCCTGCACCCAACACCACACTCCCTGATATTGTAAACCCCTATCATAGTTCTAAAATGCAAAACATTAAATATATTTTATTAAATCCCCAAAATAGCTGCCCGTATTTGTGCATGTGTGCGTGGGTGTGCCCATTATTTAGCTAGAGTTAGCAATTCTGTCATGGAAGAGCATAAGAAAGAATGTTAATGCAAATCATACCAAATAGCAATAGCGTAATGGTAGAGCATTGGTACAAAGATGAGGCATTCACGGTTTGAGTCCCACCACTCCCCTTCGTATCTATTTTTTAAATCAGTATACGAAATAATACCTGACAAATATGTTTAAACATTACTAAAAAGCAGTGAAATGGCCAATGTATCAGTGAACAAAATAAATATATTAAAGGATCCTGATATAAAATTGCCTGCAGTTAAGCAGCGCTTCACCCAGCGCAATAGAGTTGCCCGTAGTTTAATAGTGCTTTATCTAGTGCAATAGAGGTGCCCACAGTTTAATAGCGCTTTACCTAGTGCAATAGAGTTTCCCATTGTTTCATAGCGCTTTACCCAGTGCAATAGAGTTGCCCATAGTTCAATGGCCCTTTACCCAGCACAATGTGCTTGCGCGAACATGTGCACCACGCCAATCAAGGCACCGTAGGGCACCGAGGAGCAACATAGAGCAAAGTTGTTTAAATGCAGCCACACCCCCTAGCCTGTCTGGATAGTATGAAAATAAAATGAATGACAAGGTTTGAACCCAGGACTCTGTGCATCAGAAGCAAAGTACAGAACCACTAAGCCATGACAACATAGGGGAAGTAGCCACTATTAACATTCATATACTTACGAATGGTAGTTTAACCATTACTAAGCAGGTCTGCAGTCAGCTGAGAATTTTACAAAATGGCCAACCACAAAAAAGTGCGGGAAATGCGGCATATTTAAACCCCACAGGCGGGAATACATGCCATAACTGATTGTAGCTCACATCTGCAGTTAGAATGTCTGGTGTCAGAGAGGGAGCATGCTTCCGAGTGCAACGTTGGGGCATCGAGGAGTCCAAATACATGGTTTGGCTCCTTGTCCACCGTCACGAGTCAAAACTCCTGCAGGGCCAGTTCCAAGGGATGGAGTACAAGGCAGAGGCTTGGAACCGGTTAGCTCGTGACCTCACCAGTGCCACAGGTGTTCCTCAGACTGGTGAGCAGGTCCGTCACACCATGCAGACCTGAAGAAATGAAAGCAGGACCGCCTGAACCAATGGATACAGGAGGCCCATGGGATGCGGGATACCCCACAACTGAGTATGTAGCCATGGAATGCAGTATGTAAGAATTGATAATGGAGTATGTATAACAGATAGGTATGTCTCAATATCCCTTCATTTACTTTACAGCTGCAGGTGACCGTGCTATGAATCAGCAAGCCTATGCTGATAGGCTGCTAAGGCTGCGCCACCAGGCAGGTTAGTGATTATTCTGCATGTATTGTTATATAAAATATGGGAGAGAGCATGAAGGAAAGTGCTGTAGCCCAATAATGCAGCCATAAAATTGCCTGAATAAATCCTCTGCATGTACTGTCAGATAAAAACGTCAGAGAGGCAGAAAAAGTGTGTAGAAACCCATTAAGAAAGGTAACATATGTCTGGAATAATATCTCTGCAGGCACTGTCATATAAAATAAGTGAGTGAGCCTGAAAAAAGATTGTTCTAACCTATTAATAAAGGTATAATATGTCTTGAACATGTTTGCCATATACATCGTTAAAACAAATAAAGGAGTGAGCCTGTGGAAAAGTGTATAATGTCATTAATAAAGGTCTAAAACCCAGAGTGTGTCTGTGTCACAGAGTCTGAAATGTTGTTGTACCCTTGCAGTATACAAACAGTACTGTTTGAAAAGGTGCTGGCAAACCAGAGTTGTGCAGTCCCATATAAAGTGGGTGATGGAAGTACTAGTATCTGTGAAACATATATACAGTCCACAATAGGCAGTTACTGGCTGGCATGAATAAGTAAACCTGGCACACGTGTAGCATGTTATTTTTTCCCCAGAAATGTGAGTGTGTGTCAAGAAATGCAGGGTTCTGTACAAATCGAAGTGAAAATGTCATGTGAAAACATCCCAGATATGTAGATAAAGAAATATAAATGCAATCAAGAAATATGTAGCAGTAACATCTGCATCCTGGACAGTTAGTATGTCAGATATAGGTCAGGCATATATTGAACTAGTCAAACCCAGTACACAACCTAATGTATGGTGGCAAGTGTAATAATACAGGTAGGGGATATACACTTGCAGTCACTAGGCATGTAGTGTAGACTAAAAGGTCATTATAAGATGTTAACCAAGGTTTTTTATACACCCTACTGTATGTGCATAAACCATGCAATTCCACACCTCAATGGGTATGTGTAATCTTAAATATTTGTTGGGACATATGTCCTATTGTTCTATAAATATTTGCATTCATGTTGATGCATGTGCCCTGTTTAAACACCACAATCATGGTGGCCCGTTGCTACCAAACATCCCTGCATGCTGTTGGAATAACCACTGTGGTTCAATATATGCATGTGTTATGCTTGCTGTTCAACTGTTGTACCCTTGGTGTGTTGGGTTAATGGGAATATTATTGCATGCTGTTACAACTAATCTGGAATGCTGTTTTTCTTATACTGTAATTATACATACCTAATCACAGAACGTATGGGAAGGCCGGTCCCAGCGGACCCACCTGTCCCTCCTCAGCCGGCGAGTGCACCTGGCACCAGCAGGTTGGGTGCCCGGCCCGGGATCCCCTCCTCCGTTGGTCCTGTGCCACCTTCGGGTGGAAGCGCTGCAGGGGATGGGGCTTGTCCACCCCGTGCAAGCGTGGGTGGAGAAGGGCCATCTGTCACCCTTCAAAGGGTCCGGGCTGTGGTGCATAGGGAGATCCAGCGTTCAGTCACTGATCCCCTATGCCAGCTTGAGGCGAGAGTGGCGCATCTCATGGGTGAGCCTGCCCATCCTATGCAGCCCCCAGTACAGCCACCCTCGGGGCTGTGAAGGTTCAGTGGTGACTGCCCATGGGAGGGGATCTCAGTTCCACTGTTACCATCTGTGGGCTCATGAGCTTGCGATTTCCAAACATCCAACCCCATCAATTGTG
>NC_056736.1:291125493-291150493 GCF_019279795.1 Protopterus annectens | reverse complement strand
TCCCTGACACTGAAAGAAAAAAAAAATAAGAAACAAAAATTGACCCAGACTGGGAATCATAAAGTAGCACAATGTGCCTGTACAGTGCTACTTCTAAGGGGGTTGCAATTATGATTGCAAAAGGCAAGGGATAGGACTGACATGCCAAGATAAAATCCACATCACAAAGTAAATGGGTGGTGGTAACATGCATCAGTGCTATATCAGCAGACAATATACATGACATTATAACAATGTGACAGGTAGGGCAGGATAGCAAAGCACTACGGTCAACAGGAACAGCAATATGAGTGTGGACAATAAAGTTCAATATATAGATAAGGAATAAAAGCAGTATACAGGAAAGTAGGAGAGAATAATACAGCAAGCAGAAGAAAACAAAACACAAAGGTAAAGAGCAGTACATTTCTTGTGAGGACAGAGCCTATTTTTCATTACTAAAAGAGCAGTGTAGATGGAGAACATATCAAGCGAAGGCTTTAGATGGGCTAGAGGGAGAAGACCAGGCAGAGGGTGCAGACTGACAAGCATGTCATGTTTGCACAAACATTGGTGATGTCCATACAAAAGGGGGGAGGACAATGGATGGGCGCATACTATCAGAGGGCAGATAACTGGTAATGTGGAGAGCTGAACAATGAACAAGGCACAAAGAAAGATAAAGAAAGGGGAGGTCACAATAGGAAAGAGAAAACATGTTTTGCAGGACTGACTGAATGCTAGGCCAGCCTACAGTATATCATGCAAGTCATTGCATACATGAGTGGCTGATGTCATAGACTGTTTCAATGAAGGTACAATGGCTAGAACTTGCCAGTTGAGTGACTCTCCATGTCACTCCAGAAGGTGGTGCATGTTTCCAATGTGGGCATCCAGCTACCTGTGCAGTTCAACAACCACTAGCCTCCACACTAGCCACCAAGTTACTATACGTCACACTCATCTGCCATCAGAAATGAAGCATTCACCCCTGTCCTTAATGGCAGATACAGAAGGCATCAGGGACCCCCATGTCATTTGTAGCACAAGAGCTGTCACCATACCAAGACAAACACAATGAGCCTCAGTGACCAAGTGTCAACTGCAGTGGCTCACAGAGACTGAGGTGAATACACATGCACCTCCTCCTATACCTCGACTGGATCTGCATGTAGGAGAAACAATGGGAAGAAAATTATAAGACATGCTTATGATATGAACACCAATGCAGCTATATACTGGAGTGCCATACAATGTACTGGCTTGAATGTGGGTGCAGGCCTGGCAATTATTACATAGTACTGGCCATAATAGTATGGCATGTCACATGCATATGCACAAAGTGAAGATGATATGACTGTTGGCTACTTTCACATCTATCCTGGCTCCTCCAGTCAGCAAGTGCAATGTCCTACTCAAAATGCTACATGTTTCAAACTATTCTCTATCACTGTCTATCACATGTCCCACTATGCATGCAACAGCAAGATACATGAAGCATAGGTCTTTCAGCTTTCAATGGTGTCATATTTTAATGCAATTACAGGTTCCACTGGTGGAAGGTCTACCATAGCAGGACAACAAGGGGCTGAAGTAATCTTGGCTAGTATGGTTGACAGTGGCAGATTACAAGTGGCATGGTCCAATGACACAGTGGCATTGTATGTGACACCATGGTGGGAAGTTATCTCCAATATCTATAGGTACAGAGGCCTCCATATAAGTAGTTGCCAAATGCATATCCTAACTGTAGCATGACATACTACCTATAGCTATGAGTCCCACACAGGGTCCTCCTATGTCTTCAATAAGTTCAACAACTGATGTGCATTACCTCTGATGTGAGTAAAACTACCACAGGGAAAGACATAGTGGAGGCTGATGCTTCCGTGACTCCTATACTGTCTCTTATATACAAACGGTACTCAGAATTAACCAGCAAATGTGCAGGTCAGTAATTCTATCACAGATGGATGTTACAGACACACACACCACAGTATAGCTAGTGAATATGCTACATGGCATGCATGTGGATAAGTGACCTTGAGTATTAATAAGTATAATGAGGTGATAGTGCTACTGAAGTCAGTGGTGACAAATGTCACATCTATACGTGCATCTGTGAAGCATTGACTTCCATCCAGTCCAACTGCTTACCATGCATTCTGTAGCCATGTGAGGTGAACCTATAGGGGGTGTCCTATGCTACAGGACACAGACCACTGTAGGTGCACCATCAATATCCCAATGCTACCTAGCCATAGGCAATGTTGGTTAGGCTCTACCCATGGAATGTCTTCTCATGGTGATCCACCAAAGTCTGTAGTTTCATCCCATTGCTGGCATTAATTGGATCCAGCTTGACATGGCTAGATGTAACAGTGGATGCTGGCAATGGCCACAAAGTGGCACTCCAGCACCATCTCTGGAAGATGTGATTCCTGACATCCATCAGTCATTGCGTCACCTAGCCATGCAGGACTAGATCCACCCTTCCCCACCACTGCAAGTGTTGATGACTGTGTCCTGTGTACCTTTTAACCTGTGTTGATATGTTGTATGTCCAACATGCAGTGTGGCTAGAACATTCACTGCCCTAATGCATCATATTATTCTGCATTTTTTTGTATTATTGCTCATAGCTGTGGCTCAGATGTAATTGCTTTGTTAGTGGTACAATTGATTGTGACTGTCTCTGTATCATCTGTGGCTCTGCTGCTGCATTGATTTCTGCTTTATTACCACCCTTCCCTGTTACTCCACCTGCATTTCATACAGAATGTCCAGCCATTGTGTTATCTGGCTGCACCACTTGTTTTTACAAGACCATGTCATATAGCATGGCACAAACTACACACAATTTGCTGCATATGTTATACCTGTACTATAGTGCATGACTGGAGGTGTCTACACAGTGTCTCTGCCCTTCAAAAGTCCAAATACATGTTCCACAGTGTTTCTGGTTTTGGCATGGGCCATGTCATATGTAATTTCCTCTGTGGTCTGTGGGCTACAAATTATTTATTATTTATTTAGTGTTTATTATTTATTTGTCTTTGTTGACTGGGAAAAGTCCAACTGGTTAAAACCCATTTTCAGTGGAGGCCCAGGGAAAAAAGCTCCACATTTAAGTTGCACATGATGCACATTTATAATTGCAGGGTAAAATATCTGTACATGAACTTATTTACATGATTTTTAAATATTTCTTACATAAACATAGCATTTTAATGCAAAAAGAGAGATAAATTAAATATATTCGTTAACTATTGAATAGAAAAATAAAATACAATAATAGTTAATGTATTTATAGCATGATGGCAGCAGGGAAAAGATCAAACTGGAATGTTTTTGCAGTTATTAATTTATAGACAGACAAGTAGTAACATAGCTTAAAAACTGATAAGAGAGATATGAAAGAGAACTTATGGAAATGAGCAGGAGGGTAAATGGACAGAGGAGGAATAGTAGTTAGTGGTAGGATATGAGAGAAAGAGGAAAAGTAAGAATTTATAAAATTAGTGCAGTATGAGGAGGGGGCAGCCACGGTGGTGCAGCGGTTAGCATTGCCACCTCACAGAAAGAGGTTCTCCGGTTCAATTCTCGGCTGGGTGCCTTCTGTGCAGAGTCTGCATGTCCTCCCTGTGGTCACGTGGGTTTCCTCCAGGTGCTCCGGTTTCCTTCCACATCCCAAAGACATGCAGTAGGTGGATTGGACACTCTAAATTGGCCCTAGTTGTGAGTGTGTGCATGTATGTTCCTTCTGTGGAAGGTTGGGCACCGGGCTGGCAACTCAACACCATAAAACTCCACTGCCAATCATGAGCGGACAGATGATCCACTGTGGCAACCCCTAACCGGGAAAAGCCGGAAGAAGAAGAAGTGCAGTATGAGGAGGAGTGATAAGGTACACAAGACTGGGAAGTAAAGTGTATATAAGAGTTAGAGAAAAGTAATCTTAATAGAGTTAGCCAGGTGAGCAGGAAGAACAGATCCATCTTTGGCGTAGGTGCTGTTTAAGTAATGTTTTGAAAGTATTGAAGTTTTCTATCTGTTTTAACTGTGTGGGGATTTCATTCCAGAGTTTTGACATATAATGGGAGTAAATAGAGCCTCCAGCAGTGTTCATAGATTAGTACTAGGCTAACTTCCCTTGTGGGAAATTTTAATCCTCATAGGTTCATAGGACGATACTAGGCTATTGGCACGGAGGCCCTTATAAGCCTAGCCAAGAATTTCACTCATGTTCCCACAAAGTCAGCACCTGTTTTCCCTGTCCATCAGGGACATAGGTGGGATCTTGGAGTATATTTTCTGTTTCCCATCCAGTCATCTAGGTTCCTGTTAAAGGGGGCTAGAGAGGTACTCTGCTTGACATGGAGAGGAAGTCTATTCCACAGATGGGGGAAATCATTGGGTCACAAATTTATCCCGCCAACAAGTTCTATTAATGTCACAGACCAGGTTGACACCTTGCATGCGGGTTGTGTGAGTGGAGTTTGACGTATGGATATGCAGCAACTCCATCAAGCCTGAGTCTGAGACAGCCTTGTATGCCAGACACAGGTCACTTCTGAACAGTCTGTACAAGACTGAGTAGAGGGAGAGGGCTTTTAACCTATCTGTATAGGATAGATGCTTGAGACCCTGGATTTTCCTGGTCAGGAACCTCTGTGGTCTCTCCAACTGCTACATTTGCTTGGCAAGGCACATGCTGAAGGGGGCATTGTACTCAATAATGGGTTTGATAAGGGAGGATTAGAGGGATATTATGACCTCCTTGTTCCTGGATAGAATACCCTCAATTATGAGGTGGGCCACGTAGAAAGCCTTCTGTAAAACAGAGGCAACATGGTGGTCAAAAGTCAGGTTGCTATCACACTGGTTGCCCAAGTCCCTCACAACTGATTGCATGCTTAGTACTTTGTTATTAATGTGATAATTAGTGGGGACACCATTTTCCCCAAAGGGGATAATGATTGATTTTATTGGCATTCAGTTTGAGACCATGCTTCTGGCACCAGTCATTAGCTTGGTTAAGGTCCTCTTGGAGGATGTTCACATCACTAGGGGAATTTATGACAGTGCCCAGTTCACAGTCATCTTCAAACATGGTCACCTACAGACCACTCATTTTGGTTTGCACCTCATAAAAATATATCCCAAACAGTGGAGGCCCCAAGACTGATCCTTGGGGTATGCCGCTTGTTACGGGTCTACTACTAGAGGTGGCTTCCCCTATTTTGACTGAGTGGGTTCTATCAGTGAGCCACTTAGCTACCCATCTGGTAACATATGGGTTGATGCCTAGCTGGGAGAGTTTATCTATTATGCCCGAGTGGGGAATAGTGTTGAAGTTCTGACTAGGTCGAGGTAGATGGTGTGCACTGTACTGCCCTCATCCATGCCTTTGGTGACTGTTTCAAAGAAGGTGACCAAGTTTAACAGGCATGAGCTCCCTTTGACAAAAACAAACTGTGTTGGATCAAGCATTTAGAAGTTGCCAATGTCCTTATTTATAAGGCCCATGATAACGTGTTCCATGGCCTTGCAGTTCAGGCTAGTTAGGCTGATGGGCCTATAATTGTTCGGGTTAGTGGATGATCCACCATTGTGCAGAGGGATGACAGTGGCTGTCCTCCAATCTGCTGGGATTGATCAGGCTTTGGTTGAATAGGGTGCCTAGTGGTTCCCAGAACCCTTGCCTGAGCTCAAATAGGACACAACCAGCGATGTTGTCGGGTCCCATGGAGGCTGTATTTTTTGCCTTCGAGAAGGCATTAATAACCTGCTCCCTGGTGATGAGGGGAGGGGGGCAGGTGCTACGATGTCCTTGTTTACTGATGGGGGGAACAGGAGGGGGACAGGGTGGTGAAGTTTTCAGTAAACTTGTCTGCCAGCAGGATGGCTATATCTATGTCATTTGTGCATGTGGTACTCTTGACCACCACTTCAGAGCAGATTTGGGAGTTACTTTGAGATTGTGGATGTATGTGAAGAAGGCCTTGTGATTGTCCTTAGTGGATATGGCCAATTTGGATTCAAAGCTAGCCTTAGAAGATTTCACCAGTGACCTGATTTGTTTGCTCAGACAAAGGAGAGATTGCTTCCAGCTTGGCACCTGCTCCTTCTTGGTCCTGGACAGCAATTTTTTCCTTTTATTATAGAGTCTGTTTATTGCTGCTGTCCACCAGACAGGTTTACTTTTCCTTGAGGAAGATGATTTTGTCCTGTCAGGTATTGCTGAGTCCATGCAGCTATATAGGTGCTCATATAGTTTTTTGGTGTAGGCTTGGACATTAGTGCTTGATTCAACTGAAGGGATGGTGGCTGTGAAGCTGCTTATACCTGCTCTCAGGAGGTTGTAGTCAGCTTTGGAAAAGTTTTTTTGTTCGATCCTGGTGGGGGGAGTCAGCGGAGATGGTGCCTTCGAACGTGATTTCTTTATGGCCGTATCTACCAAGGAGGATGACACTGTAGGAGTGCTACAGTGGCTACTCATGTTGGTTAAAACCAGGTCCAGGATATTTTCACCTTTTGTGGGGGTGTCAACCAGCTGAGCGAATGCATTGGCATTGACAAAGTCGAGGAATCTCTGGGCATTTGTGTTTGAGCTAGAATAGGTCTTCCACTCTATGGCTGGGTAGTTAAAGTTGTCCAGAATCAGGTTAGAGGGTTGAATCTTGATGGATTCAAGTAAGTCCAGATAGGTGGAGTGGGCCTCCTGAGTCATGGCTGGGGGTCTGTAGCTAGCTATAATTTGAATAGGTGTTTCATCAATAGTTAACTGAATCTGGAATGTCTCCTGTGCATCATACTGTTTGACCAGCCTGGAGGTGTGTATGTCTTTGATAAATATTGAAACTCCACCTCCTTTGGCTTTGTAGCCCTCTGTTTGGGGTCTGAAAGTATGGTAGGACAAGTAATCTGGTAAGGCTGGGGTGCTCTCCGCAGATTTGAACCAGGTTTCAGTGACTGCACAAATGTCAGCATCTTTCAGGAAGAGGAATCCTTGCAATGAGTGCAGTTTCATATTAAGACTCCTAGAATTTAGCAGCATGACCTTTAAATTTCAGTTAGAAGAATTTTTCACGTTGGTAATTTTGTCCTCATGACTTTGCTTAAAAAAGGCACTATGGTGAAGGCAAGAGCCTTTGCCAGAAGTCAGAAGCTTGAAGCCCAGGGGAGACAGATGAAGGCCATCTCTGGCAAAGCATCGCGGTCTGTCAATCATGTCCTCCCAGGCTGTCAGGTACTGGATCCCATTGGAATGACACCAGAAACTAAGCCAATTGTTAAAGTCAATCATTTTCTGTTTGTACTGAGGCAGCATTCTGGATGACAGTTGGATGCTGCTTAAGGCTAGGGACATGCCTGGGACACATATTCAGCAAGCTCAATCATGTCTCTCTTCATATAGTCCAGAGAGGTATGTCTCAAGTCATTCACACCAACATGGACTATGACACAGTCATAACAGTACCTGATGTTGAGAGACTTGAGTGAGTGAGGGATAGGACAATTTCTAGCACCTGACAGGCAACTTACCGTGACTTTCCCCTTGTCTAGCCTGGTGAGGGGCACATCTATGGTTAACCAATTACCCCATGTGAGAATCAAACACTGCCCCTTGTGTTTGTAAGGTAACCACCTTAACTGTTATACCAACGTTCCACCCCAAACTCTACCCCCAAAATGTTGAATGTCTTACTGATACACAGTAAGAGTTTATTGCTAGAGTGAAGTTCTCTAATGGGTGAATAGTACAGTAGAAAAACAAATGCAAAAGTATCCAGACACAGGTAGCAATAATACGTCCTTCCTTGTTCTTAGAAGCTGTAACAATCCACAACGCACATCGGACAATATCCAAAAAATTATTTTATTTATACATCAAACACACATAAACGGATCAAGTGCTTTCATCCACATACTGTGGACATCATCAGAATCAATTAACTAATAAATTCCACTGTATTTAAACACAATTTGGTGCCAGTTCATACTACATTCTTAAAGAGATCAACACTTACTTTAATACATAAAGTAAAATTATTAATGAAATAAATAATTATTCTTGCTATAAAATAATACTTATTAGATCTGCTAACATAACACATTGCATACATAAACTAACCTCCCTTATAGTACTGACCAAATGCAAAAAGTATACTTAAAAGTATATATAAGGAATTATATCAACTAACCTCCCTTATAATACTGACCAAATGTAAAAAGTATACTTAAAAGTATATATAAGGAATTATATATATATAATTCCTTATATATACTTTTAAGTATACTTTTTACATTTGGTCAGTACTATAAGGGAGGTTAGTTGATGTATGCAATGTGTTATGTTAGCAGATCTAATAAGTATTATTTTATAGCAAGAATAATTATTTATTTAATTAATAATTTTACTTTATGTATTAAAGTAAGTGTTGATCTCTTTAAGAATGCAGTATGAATTGGCGCCAAATTGTGTTTAAATACAGTGGAATTTATTAGTTAATTGATTCTGATGAAGTCCACGTTATGTGGATGAAAGCGCTTGATCCGTTTATGTGTGTTTGACATATAAATAAAAGAATTTTTTGGATATTGTCCGATGTGCATTGTGGATTGTTACAGCTTCTAAGAACAAGGAAGGACGTATTATTGCTACCTGTGTCTGGATACTTTTGAATTTGTTTTTGAATAGTACAGTAGAGTATATTGTAATGCTGGGCATTTGTCTGGAAAGTACAATAGGTTGTGATCATTGATAAGTTGTGAGTATGTTAACTGGTTTGGGAGTTTAAGCCAGTTTAATTGTTTAATGCAAGGCAGTGATGTATTTTATAAAGTTGGTTGGTTGCAAATGTAACTATTTTGCAGTAGCATGAGGCTAGTTTGGTTTTATATATAGTGTTGATATTTGTAAGAATAGTGGAAGCATGTAACAGAGAAGGAAGGAGGTACAGAGAAGGAAGGTAATCCTTGCTTGATGTGTCAGGCAGTGTTTGGCCCTATAGAGGGAGGCCAAGTTGTTGTTGAGTTTTCCTGATGGAATAAAGTATGTGGTAATCATATCTGAGGCTGTCATCGATTACGACTGGTTTCTATTTTTGTGTTATTACGTGGGGTAATATGAAATGCGTGTTTCTGGTTAAGGTGCTGTTTTGAAGTAAATAGTATAAGCTCGTTTTCTTTTGTTTTGTTGTTGCATTAAGCAGCAAATTAGAATGTTTTAGCCATATTTCAATGACAGAGAAAGATTTTTGATTTCCTGTAATTTTTGTCATGAATGGGGCAGATCAGATAAAGGATGAATTATCAGCATATTGTACGATTTTGGCAAGTGTTGTAGCAGTATAAAATTTATTTATGAAAATTTGAAATAGAAGAGGGCTAGGTATTGACCCTTGGGGAACACCAACACAAACTGGTTGAAATGCTGAAAGGTTCTGTTGCCATTTTTAGTTGCCTGCTGATGACTGCAAAAATAACTGAAACCAGGAGTGGGAAGGGTAAGTGAGACTTACAGTTGCAAGTTCAGAAAGGAGCTTTTGGTGGGACTCTGTGTCAAATGCTTTGGAAAGGTCAAGAAAAAGTGGGGAAAGAAGGTTGCACTCATTTCTGCATTGGTTTGCTATGCTGGTGAAGTTGAGGAGGGCAGTAGTAGTACTGTGGTTGGGCCTGAAACTGCGCTGAATGTTAAAGAGGAGGTTGTGTTTGGTTATAGATTTCATAAGCTGGGAGTGAATTCATTTATCAGAGATTTTTGAGATGGATGATAGGATAGCAATAGTTAAATCTGTTGAAGTATCTCCTTTGTGAAGGGGTATAATAACAGATTTGTTCCAGATGGATAGAATATAGTTTTCAGTTATTTACCGGCTGATCAAAATGGAGACTAAGAAGGCTAGTGCTTCTGCACCTATATTGAGGAACTCACCGAGAAGGTTATCAACAGCTGAGGTTGTTACTTTTAATTTGGCTAGTCATTTTTTTATGGTAGATGTTGGGATGGGCTAAAAACTAAAAGACAGTGTGTTGTTTTTTGAGAATAGATGGAAATTGGAGGGATAAAGTGGGGTGGGCATTGATTAGTGATAGAAGTGACTGGATAAAATGAGTGTTGAACTGAGTGGCAATGGGCTCTTTGTTATTTGAAGTAGAAGGACATGTTGTACTAGTACAGCCAGGGTGTAACAGTTTATTTGTCGAGGATAAAAAAAGCTTAGGATTATTTTGGTGCTTTTGCTGGAGATTATTATAGCATGATTTCCTGTCAAATTTAACAAGGATCTTGGCACAGTTTCTGCAACTTCTAAAATTTTGGTAGGCAAGTTGTGTTTTATTCTTATACCAGTCTTTCCATACTTTATCTCTTTACAGCATGAGCTTTTTGGTATCTCTTCTTAGCCATAGTGCCATGTTAGTTTTCAACCTTCTTATCCTAACTGGTGCTAAATCATTTAGTATTTTTAGGAATGTGTAACTGAAGTGAGTAACTGCTTCATCTAGGGACATTTCTCTTCAAACATTCCAGTTGCAGCAGGACAGGGCTGTAATAAGAGTCTCTTTGTCAAATTTGGTTAAATTATAGACTTTTTATAGATTATTTTTTTTGGGTGAACCATGTTATTGTCTTATTACATAGGTTGGGATGTGACCACTTAAAGTATCTGGTAAGCAACCACAGAATTTTATATAATAGGGTTAGTTTGTCAATATCCAGTCCAGTGTGGACTGCCTGTTAGTGCTTTTGTTGATTCTGGTGGTGGTGCTTATTATTTGGGTGAAGCCAAACAGGTAAATAGAGCCTATGGGGCTGTTTCTATTTATGGATTGCCAGTCTATATTTAGTCACCTAAGATGAAGGTTTCCTGGCATATTATCAGATATCCAGTGTAGGTAATGTAGTTGGTCAGAGGAATGTATACTGCCGAGATACATATAGATTTCTTTTGGTTGATTTTGAGGTATGCAATCAGAAGTTCAGCATTATTAAATTTTGGGATAGTTAGATGGGCTGGAGTTATTTCTAGGTTGTTTTTATAAATAATAGCAATGCCACCTGCCCTTTTAAGTTTTCTGTTCATTCTAAGTATGTTGAAACCGGGTGGAATACTTTTGTTTTCAGCTATTTCTTGTTTTAGACAGGTTTCAGTGGCAATTAGAATATTTATGGAGTAAAAATCTAAACATGCATGGATATCATGAATTTTGTTGCAAATACTTATGAGGTTAATGTTGAAAAGAATGAAGTTAGGTTCATTACCTCATGAGAAAATTGTGTTGGGAGCATTAAAAAGTAATGGGATGGCCATGGTAGGTAGTTGCTGTGTGGGTCCTGGGTTAGAGTGAATATCTTCACTAAGTTTCAGGATGGAGGTGGGGTCAGTAGAGGTATGGAGCCATGCATTTCTATCTGGCTTTCAGTACTGCAGAAAAAGTGGTATTCTTAACTTTAATATATCTATAAGAGAACAGATCTGAGCATGTATATTGGTGCAGAGAAGGAGAGATAGACAGGGAGAGAAATGGGGTTTTGTGATGCATGTGCGTTTGTGATGGAGCTGGGATATGATGTGGGAATATTATGATAAATTGTATGTAAGCTAGTGAAGTGAGTATACAAAACAGTAGCAATTGAATTACTGTCATTGTGAACTGAGATGGTGAGAGTTTAGATGGTGGGTAGAAAAAGGTGGAAGTTTGGTAAGATGACAGCTGTTTGGTACATCAACAAAAGAAGAAATGGAGAGAAAGAGGAGTGGTAAAGGATGGGGAGATGTTCATAGGTTCATAGGTAGGTACTAGGCTATTGGCCCTGGGGCCTATACAAGCCCAGCCAAAAAGGTACCCTGGCTTTTGCCACCCAAGAAAATTATTTTCCTGTGCCACTGTTGAGCAGAGCCACAGAGGTGATCCCCGGGGTGAATTTCCTATTTCCCATCCAATCATCAAGATTTTTCTTGAAGAGTGCTAATGAGGAGCTTTGTTTGATATAGATAGGTAGTTTATTCTAGAGTATGGGAAGTCTCTGGGACAGGAATCTATCCCTCCGGCATGTTCTATTTATTGTGGCGACAAGGTTTAGGTCCCTAGAGCGTGTAGCTCTGAGGGATTGGGATTTCTTTAAGTGGAGCATGTCCAACAGCTCTGGGTTTGACATAGCTTTGTATGTTAGGCAGAGATCACCTCTGAGTAGGCGATATGCGACGGAGTAAAGCTGGAGTTTTTGAGACGGTCTGTGTAGGGCATCTGTTTGAGGCCGGTAATCCTCTTTGTGAGGTATTTTTGTGGCTTTTCCAGTTATTGTAGATGTCTTGTGAGGTACATACCAAAAGGGGCGTTGTACTCTATAATGGGTCTGATGAGTAAAGGGGAACAATGACCTCTTTTTTTCTGGATGAGAAACCTTTTGTGATGAGGTGTGCCACATAGAAGGATTTCCTGACTACTGTGGCGATGTGATTATCAAAGGAGAGACTACTGTCCACCTGTGTCCCAAGGTCTCTTATCACACTTTTGGTGTTAAGTATACTATCGCCTATGTTGTAGTTCATGGGTACAGAGTTTTTACCAAAGGGGATGACAATGCACTTTTTAACACTGAGCTTGAGGCCATGGCTTTGACACCAGGCATCCATCTCAGTGAGGCCATTTTGTAGGATGTCCACATCGTTAGGAGTTTCGATTATGGCTCCTAGTTTGCAGTCATCTGCGAACTTCGTTAGCCAAAGACCTTCTGTGTTAACCTGTACTTCAGAGAAGTAGATACCAAACAGTAGAAGACCCAGGACTGAACCCTGTGGTACTCCACTTGTCACTGGTCTGAAGTCGGATTTGGAGTCTGCTTCTTTCACATTGTGGGTTCTGTCAGTGAGCCAGTTGGCAACCCATCTTGTGACATAGGGATTTATACCTAGTTTATTGAGTCTATCTATAATTCCAGAGTGAGGGATGGTGTCGAAAGCCTTGGCAAGATCTAGATAGGCTGTGTGAACCACCTTACCCTTGTCTATGGCTTTGGTGACTGCTTCAAAGAAGTCTATCAGGTTTAGGAGACATGATCTGCCTTTTACAAACCCAAACTGGGTGGGATCCAGAGTTTGGAGATTACCAATGTCTTTGTTTATAAGTACCATGATGATACGTTCCATGGCCTTGCAGACCAGGCTCGTCAGGCTAATGGGGCGGTAGTTCCCGGGGTCCATTGTGGCTCCCCCCTTGTGGAGTGGGATAACCGTTACTGTGCGCCATTCAGCAGGCACAAAGCCTGAGGTGAGGCTATGATTGAACATGGTACTCAGGTGAGGTGCCAGTTTGTTCTGTAGTTCGTGTGGAACGCAGCCTGGGATGTTGTCTGGTCCCATGGATGCTGTGTTCTTGGCTTTGGAGAGTGTGGTTTTTACCTGTGCAGCCGTGATTACAGGAACTTTGCATTCTTCCGTTATAGAGATGGGCTCTTTAGGGGATGAGAGTGGGGGTAAAGTTAGCACTGAACCTATCTACCAGGATGTTGGCAATATCAGTTGGGTCTGTATATTTAGTGCCATTGTGCGGTAACTCAGAGCAGAGCTGAATGTTGCCATTGAGATTCTTGACATAGCTATAGAATGCTTTGTGCTTGTCTTTAGAATCAGTGGCAATTTTGTTTTCTTAACTAGTTTTGGAGGATTTTATCAGGGATCGCAGCTTCTTACTGAGGCTGACCAGGGAGCTCCTCCACTCGTGGGATTTTACTCTCTTTTGCAAGAGTTTCTTCCTTCTGTTGTACAGTTTGTTTATGACAGGGGACCACCAGATTGGCTTCCTTTTTTTGGAGGATAGCGTCTTGGTTCTGTTTGGGATAGCACGATCCATGCACTCATGTAAGTGCTTATAAAGTGCAATTGTGTAGGATTCAGTAGTCGTAACTGTATTGTCCATCTGCATGGGTGTCATGAAGTTCACCACTTCTGTCTTAAGAAGCATGAAGTTGGTTTTGGAGAAATTTTTTACCATGGTTTCCTTAATGGGGGGTGGAGGCAGGATGTGGATATCTAGGGTAATTAGCTTATGGTCGGATTGGACCAATGAGGCGTTGACTTCAGGTGTGGAACACCGGTCACTCATATTGGTAATGACTAGATCTAGGATATTGTTGCCCTTGGTGGGGGTGTGGATAAGTTGATCCAGGGCATTGGAGTTTATGAATTCAGAAAGCATTGAGCGAAGGAGTTGGTACATGAGTAGTTTACCCAGTTAATGGTGGGGGTAGTTGAAATCGCCCATTATTAGGGTGTTTGGTTGAACCCAAATATTTTCCAGTACATCAAGAAAAAAGGAGTGGGAATCCTGGGGCATGGTGGGTGATCTGTAGCAAGCTACAATTTGGATTGCGGTTTTGCCCAGAGTTAGTTGCACTTGGATAACCTCGGCTGCATTATGCTGAGCAACTAGCCTGGAGGTGTGGATATCCTTAATGAATATGGACACACCTCCGCCTTTGGTGTTCCGGTCCAGGTTACATGGCCGAAAAGTGTGGTACGAGTTATAGCCTGGTAGTGCAGGGGTGCTCTCTGGAGCCTTGAACTAGATCTCAGTAACTGCACAGATATTGATGTTCTTTATTTTAAGGAGTGCCTCGAGTGAGTGCATTTTGAAATTTAGACTTCTAGCATTGAGTAGCATCACCCTCAGTTTTTGCTTGCATGTTTCTGTTACGGTGGTGAATTTGTCATTTGAACCTTGCCTAAAAAAGGCACTATAGGAGCGGCAAGAACCTTAGCCAGTATCCGGAATCCCAGGGGTGACAGGTGCAGGCCATCTCTGGCAAAGCATCGTGGTGTGTCGACCATGTCATCCCAGGCAGACAGATACTGGATCCCTTTAGAATGGCACCAGAAGCTTAGCCAATTGTTGAAGTCAATCATTTTGTCTTTGTACTGCGGCATCATTCTGGGTGATGGCAGAATGCTACTCAGGGCTGGGGTCATAACTGCCTGGGCTACAAGATCGGAGAGCTCTTCCATGTCTCTTTTCATGTAGTCCAGGGAGGTACGTCTCAGGTCGTTCACACCAACATGGACAATGACAGAGTCATATTTGTACTTGTTGTGGAATGTCCTGAGTGTGTGGATTATGTGGTGGATCCTGGCACCCGACAGGCAGCTGACAGTAACCTTCTCCTTGTTTAGCCTGGTGAGTGGGACATTAGTGTGCCTGACTATAGAGTCGCCTATGACTAGTGTGTTGGGTACGTTGTTTTGCCTTATTGGCTGTGGTTGAGTGGCACACTGAGTCTGCGGGCTATGTGTCATTTGGGTTGTGTAGGGGGGTGGAGGTTGCTTGCATTTCTGCTTTGGAGGTCTCTGTTGCTTAAGCAGATTATTATTGTGAGCCTCCGTGAATGTTTTTGTGTTTCTATGTGTGGATTTTGGTGGTGTAGATTTAGTGAGACTATGTGATGAGTGTGGTGTGGTGCAGGTGTTTACCTTCTCCTCTTGACTGTCAAGTTCATTCTTGATTGGAGAGAGCTTTACCTCCAGTTTGGCTAGATAATTGCATCTCTCACAGGTTGTAGTGTTGGGTGGTAGGAGGAGAGGGTTGTCTGTGTACATGAGGCAATTTCTACATTACCCCAAGATGCCCAGATTCATCAGATAGACAGGAGAGAACACTGGGAGATGACCCTTGGACATGCCTGAATAAAAAAACTATTTTCCTCTAGATAAGTGAGGAAAGTGAGTACAAGAGCTGTTTTTCTCTAAGCAAGTGAGGAAAGTAAGTACCAAAACTGTTTTCCTGTAGGTAATGAGGAAGGTTGAGTGCTGTAGTAATTAGTAGGTTATTTAGTGCTTACAAGTTCTGAACAAGTGCTGATCACGAATAAGCAAATTCAAGTGCTAAATGTAAAAATCTGTATCTGGACTAAACTAGTTACAGGAAAGGGGGAAACAAGTGCAAATGTGGGCTTTTAAATCAGAAAGTTGAGAGAGATGGAAAAACTACCCAAACGGCCAATAACTACAATTTCTGGGAAAGAACCACTCCTTATGTGGTAGATAGGTTACCTAGTACTTACCACTCAGAAGCTTACATACAGTCCTGGATACAGCAAATCTGAATCTGGACTACACTAGTTACAGGAAAGGTATTTATTTATTTTTATTATATATACAGAAAAGTAGCTAAAACAGCAATCAAAACAATTCAAATGCAGTGCAAGCTAGCACACTTGAGTATGTAGCAATGTTAGACCAAACAGTTTAAAAAATGCAATTAAATTAAAAATGACTAAAAACAATGCAGAAGGAGTCTATTAGGTAGAATGAGGTAAAGAGATGGGGCTGGGGGAAGTGTCCCAGATCAATTTTACAGTGAGGGCGGGCAACTGCAAAAACCTCCAAAATTTAAACAACAACACAGGAATAGGGAGGGTGGGTATGGGAAAACCAACATCTTCAGCAGAGATCTGAAAAACTATACAGTGAAGCAAAAATAACAGTGCACAACTCTGAAGTCAGCCAGCAATGATATAAAATTAGTCAAACAACAATTACCAGTACACAACTCTGAAGTGCCAGAAAAATATACTCAGCTCTGTATATCTCCAGATAGTTTGAAGAGCGCTCTTTCAGGACACAGGAAGGCTCCAGCAATGATTTCAGGGTAGTGTACAGATAGTTAAGGTAGTAAGTTGCCCTGCCAGACAGGGGTCCAGGGAAGTAAATATTGTGGGAAGAAATATCCAGTGAATTGTTATGGCTAGGCTTGTATAGGCCCTAGAGCTGATAGCCTAGTACCAACCTATGAACTTATGGAGAGTAGTTAGATTGTGTGCAGAAAGCTGTATGGTATGAGTTTGTTGGCAGGGGGAGGTGAAGAAGTGGTACATATTTTGTGGTGTGTGTGTGTGTGTGTGTGTGTGTGTGTGTGTGTGTGTGTGTGTGTGTGTGTGTGTGTGTGTGTGTGTATGTGTGTGTGTGTGCGTGTTGATACAGTTTGTGTGTGTGTGTGTGTGTGTGTGTGTGTGTGTGTGTATATATATATATATATATATATATATATATATATATATATATATATATTAATATTATAATTTATATATGCGTTTGTATGAATGGATGAATAAAGGTGTTGCTATGTGTTCATAGGTTGGTACTAGGCTATCGGCCCTAGGGCCTATACAAGCCTAGCCATAATAATTCCCTGGCTATTTCTTCCCACACTATTTACTTCCCTGGATCCATTTCTAGCAGGGCAACTGACGTGATCCCCGGGGTGAATTCCTTTCTCCCATCCAATCGTCAAGGTTCCTTTTGAAGAGGGCCAAAGAGGCGCTCTGCTTGACATGTGTTGATATATGTACATATATAGATATATAGATATATACATACATATATATAGTTCCACTTTGAATCATCGAAAGCTTGAAACATTGAAATTCTGATCATCGAGACCAGAACATCGAGTTTCAAACCATCGAAGATTCAAAGGGAACGTAAAAAAAAGAAAAAAACTCTAAAAACTATTTTATGCAGGGGGGCTTTGCCCCCCCTGCACCCCACACCCCCCCAACTTTAATATACCAACTTCAAGATCGCATTACAGTGGGGTAAAGAGAAATCTCCATTTTAGCGCTATATGCAGAAGCGCTAAATGGGAGATTTCCCATACCCTGTCTGCAGTGCCATTACAGAGATGGCACATTTACATACACAGTGTGCAGGGCACCTTGCTGCCCTGCAGAAACACTAGCTTTTTCCCTTTTTTACTTACCTTTTTCTTCCCCTTGACAACATCGATGTTTTATACACTCGATGATAGGGTCTCGACCATATGAATTTCGATGGTTTAGAATTTCGATGTTTTCAAGTGGAACCATATATAGATATATATATATATATATATATATATATATATATAGATATATATATATATATATGGTTCCCCTTTATAATCGCGAAATACTGAAATCTCGAATTTCAGTAATTCGTGACCATAAAGGCAAAACCTGCAAATACCAAACCTTCACAATCCCAAAACTACAAATCCTGAACACACAGCATACACCACACCACACATAAACCACATCACCCACACTACAAAGCAAATAAACACACAAAAAGAAAACACCACACATCTACATACCTACACTACACATAAGCAGGGGGGCAAGCACCCCTGCACCCCCAATGTGGGGGGCTGTGC
This sequence comes from Protopterus annectens, assembly GCF_019279795.1. Taxonomy (NCBI): domain Eukaryota; kingdom Metazoa; phylum Chordata; order Ceratodontiformes; family Protopteridae; genus Protopterus; species Protopterus annectens. The sequence continues at coordinate 291,132,322 of NC_056736.1, read as the reverse complement.
TCCCCCACACCCCCTCCCACTTATATATACTAACTCCGAGATTGCACAAACAGTAAAAGACAGTACACTCACACCCAGACATTCTACAGTCCCTTGCACGCGCACACACACACACACACACACACACACACACACACACACACACACACACACACACACAGACAAACACCAACATATCCAACAATTACACACTCATACATTCACCTTCCTACCCTAACCCACACATACAACTTACAAACAATCTCACATACACTCAAACTCCAACCCAAAACCCTTACAAAACACTCACTTACCTGAGATTCCACGTAAATCCATACACTACGCCGAGCAATAACCAAACAGCGCATGTTACATAACATAAAGCTAGAACCACGAATTTGAAATATTCAAATTCACGTTTATGCACTTTCGACATTTTAAAAATTCGCCTTTATGGTCACGAAATACTGAAATTTGAGATTTCAGTATTTCGTGATTATAAAAGGAACCATATATATATAAATATATATATATATATATATATATATATATATATATATATATATATATATATATATATATATATATATATATATATATATATATATATATATATATATATATATATATATATTTATATATATGTATATTAAAATTTACACGTGTGTGTGTGTGAATAGATGGATGAAGGTGTTGGTAAGTAGGGGTGTGTATGGAAAAGAAATGGGTTGAGAATATCTGTGAAGAAAGTTTTAAGTCTGTGGGATGGGCTGCAGCAGGAATTCACAGAGGATTGAAACTGGAAGAGAGTTTTTAATGTATATGTCTTTAAGGAGTGGGTAATATGTACTAAATTGTGGGAGGAGTTTAGAGAGAATAAATGTAAGGGTTCGTGGGACAGAGCTAAATAATCAAAGTAGCAGGAGTCAGTCTATGCAGACAACTTTAGCACAAGTAAAGATAGAGACCCATTTAAAATCAAATACATTGCTAATTATGGACTACAAATGCTTATTTATTAGTTAGAACATGCAAACCCAAATTGAATTAGCTAATAACAGATAAACTATTACAGTGGGGGGGTGCAGTCACGTACATTTCCTTAGCCTGAATTGATGCAGTTGCTTTTACAAACAATTAACTGAGAAGAAGATGCAAGCTTTGCTAACAAGTAATTTGTCTGGGACTGCAAGCTCAGTTACCAATTAATAAGACGTACAGCAGCGTTAACTTGTATTTGCTACTTTACATGCTTTTTGCAAGTTGAAAAGAAAAGCAGAATGTTGTAGTCAGGGGCTTCAGTAGTAGATGTGCAATGCCTTGTTTCTTATTGTAAAAGAAAAACCCAACCTGTAGCTTGAACTTACTGACTGTGAGGAAAATACACAAGTGACTGCTACAGAAATAAAGGAGATATAGTGGGGATCATCAGCTACGAATCAAGAGCATAAAGATCATCTCTTGCAATACACAAGGCACATTGTGTGTGGCCTGCTCCCAACACGTATAATAGCATGCTAGTTGTCCATGTAGCCCATTCTGTCTACAATGTGTGTTCAACTACTAGCGAGCTTGGAAATCCCCTTGTAGGAAGTGTTGACATAAGTTGGACATGTTGCAATTGTATTAATGTTCACTGCAATGCAGGCCAATTTATGGTCCCTGGAGTGGCGTCCCTTGTTATTTATATATCTCTGAGTGTAATAGCAACAAGGGTGCAATCCATGGAGCCGGGACCTCAGGAAAGCATGCAGTCTTGTAGAATGGCATTGGTTTTCTCTTCTGGCACCTTGGGAACCAGGTTGTAAGATAAAGTCAATAACTTAGTTAAGTACTCATGATGCAAGAGCCTGAAATATATATCACATGACCCCTGTAGGTCCCTGGAAGTTCCTTGAATGGTCAATTCTACACATCTCTTTCTGTCAATGGGAATATCATGCATATGGCTTGATTCCACTTATGGGAGACACTGTTCACATATGTCCTGCGGTACTTCTTTGAAGTGATAAGTTATCTGCTGACCTGTTCCCTTATATTTATAAGCAAACTCACCACAGTCCTTCCCCTGTAATATTGATTTTATAACCTGACATCATAGTAATCTATAGATATAAACTTTCTACTACCGTAATCAAAAATCAACTTAACTAGATCTTGCAACAGCCTTCATCCTAGCGGAGAAACAGGTCTCATACTTATTTATAAAAAAAGAAAAAATATATTTTATGGGGTCAGCCTGACCCATAAAAACTGGCAAATCTAATTCAGTAAAACTGAATGTATGAAACATTCAAATATCTAGAAACGTGGCCAAGAGTGGCCCTAGGTCAACTGGTGCCCTATGCAAAAGGTTTCCAAGGCGCCCACCACCACACTATCTGGTGCCCCCATCCTGGTCTACCTACACCAAATAAATACTGGAAAAGCGCCCTCGCTAGACCCGCATCCTAGGTGGCTGCCTAGTTGGCCTATGCCTAAGGCCGGCTATGAATGTGGCTAAATAAGAAACTATACTTTAAATGTCACTTAAGAAATGAAAGCAAAAGTTAACAAACTGGTCTGCTAGGCTTGTGAAATTTCACATTTTCTTTCCCCACAGACAACTCTCCTAGTTTAACTCAAATATGGTCTCTTCCTCATTTCTACTGCCTCAAATAAAATCACTTCCTTCTCACAGGTAATACAGGTTTATCTAATGAGATGCATCATTTTGTTATCCTTTCTCCATTTCATGAACTGCATTGTCAGGTCCTTTCAAAAGCTAAGAGACTCCCTTTAAACAGACAGCAGACCTACTCATCATCGGTTTAGCTCTCTTTAAATGGAGTCTTTTTTTGTTTTGTTTCAAGTAGGGTCTCATTCAGGTAAACACAGTATAACCCTAGCCCCCAGATTCTGCAAGCCTTGCACGACATGCAGTATTAGTGCAGGAGCACTAGCAGGCAATGTGTCTGCCATGCGATCCAGGAACAGCCTGCAGAGACGTGCATGAGCTCTCCTGCACTAGTCCTGCATGGACTAAGCCCCTGTATGTAAATATCCCCATTTGCAGGAGAAATCCATGCAAATGAGGTCAATTTGTGATCCAGGAAGCTTGAAACCACCCGTGCAGGACCAGTGCAATCTGCAGAAATGTACTCTGTTAGTAACTGAGTACATTTCTGCAAAATCAAATGGAGCTGTGACAGCTCCAGATAAAGGCTGCGTATCAGTCAGGAAGCATGCCAATGGCCAAGTATAAGGCCATTGGCATTGCAAACAGCCTAAAAAATTAAAAAAATCAACTTTTATTTTTTTTAGCCGATCTCGGCTGTTTAAGCGTATGGCAGCGGCGCACAAACGGGATTGGGGGGAAAATAATAAAATAAACCTAAAATAAGCATTCTAACTAAAATCATTATTGTGCCATGAAAGTCAATGGCAGGAAGAAGACAACATGGTCAGTGAGTAGTGGTTGCTAAAGGGGGAGGCTCAGTGTGAGACATGTAACTATCCATTAGCAGGCAATCCTATGCAAATGAGGGGAATGATAGTGAATCCCAGTTTTCCCCAGCATGCTAGTCAGATCCCAACAGTGTAAGAGGAGGAATAGCTTGGTGCAAGCCTAGGAGTTAGCTGACATCATGGGGAGGGGTGTCAGGCATACTGTAAGTGGATTGGAGCCCTGTGGCTCAGTTTTGCTCCTAGCTTAGCACAGCTAAGCAAGGGGGTGTGTCTGAATCTGCCTAGCACTCTTTACATTGTGTAAGCGGGTGTGCATGCCGTGCACTGTGTTTTAAAGGAAGAAAAAAAAAGTTAAACCAGGAAATAGCAGCACTGTGCACATTTGAGCAGCGCGCCCCTGGGCTTAAACAGGAAGGCAATGGGAAGGGAAAACAGCAGTAGGAAGGTAATCAAGGAGAACTAGCATAGCTGGCAGGTGAAATGTATCAGAATCAGCCAATTACACAGGCAGCAGACCAGCCCAGCCCAGAACACTACTAAAAACTATGTAAAGACCTTCCCCTCTGGTTTTTCCTATACTCTACTCTACAGCACCGGTGTATACAAGCGGGGAACTTTTAACAAACAAAACTACAAAATGAGAGGGGCTGCAGCAGACAACATAAAACAACATATGCAAGAGGCTGTGGGTGGTGAGGATGTGAATGCTGCTGATCAACCCACAGTGAGGAGATGGAGAAGAGTGTACAGACCCATGGTAGCCTAGCAGGGGCTACATGAGCTAGAGATAGTGGAGTGCTATAAGGTGGACATGGACCTCCTACAGCAAATTGTTGAGCTGTGCCGGCCACGCCTGACACACCGAACTGACCGAGGGGAACCCATCCCAGTGGATACCAAGGTATTTGTAGGCCTAGGAATACTAGCCACAGGTACCTCCCAAAGCTCAACTGGGGACATTATGGGAATCTCACAGGCATCAGCATCCAGAGTATTCCACCAGTTCCTGGATGCCATGTCAGCACATGCCAGTGACCACGTATATTTCCTCAACACCTGTGAGATATTGGCCAGCAATATGCGTCTCTTCCACCAAATAGCAGAATACCCTGAGGTAGTGGGTGCTATAGACTGCATGCACATATGCATCAAAGCACCACCCGGTGATCAAGGTAGGGCATACATCAACCGCAGGGGCCTCCCCTCCATCAACTGTTAGGTTGTGTGTGATGCCCAGGGCATTATAATGAATGTGTGTGCTGGCTGCCCTGGAAGCTATCACAATTCCCACATTTGGCATCTGATGCAGCTGTACCAGAGATTTGCCAATGGGGACATCCCCTATGGTCACCTAGTGGGGGATGCTGGTTACACACTGGAGCCGTGGCTGATGACACCCATCAGAAATGCACACACACCTGAACAAGAATGCCATAATGAGGCACATGCACAGACCAGACTTATAATAGAGTATGTGTTTGGGATGCTCAAGTCACGGTTCCGGTGTCTGGACACATCCGGAGGAGCCTTGCAGTACTCACCAGCTACATGTACCCAAATTGTTATGGTATGCACCATACTACACAATATGATCCTGCGGAAACAGCTGCAGCAGGAACAGCATGGGGCAGGGTTACACAGACCCCCATCAATGCCAAGGCCTGCACAGGCACAGAATGACTCAGAGGTGGAACAACCTGAGCCTACCCCAATAGGCAGCTGGAGGCATGCCCAGGCCATGGCAAAGAGACAACACATAGCACATACACTGACACAGTAGGGACCCAGGGAATGACACCTCTCTCTGACTCACACATACAGTAAAAGGGATGCCAAACAGGACACTACCTGTGCTCAACTATGTATACGGAGTGTACTATGTGCATCCAACATAGGCAGCCCTCCAGCACCATCCTCAATCCTGGCACATCTACAATGTAAGTCAATCAACCTACCAATTGCCAAATGGAGTAGAATGTGTCATTACCTGTATCTATGGCATGGATGTGAGCATGCAAGGGAATTGGGTGGCTGAATATTATGGCAGCAGACAGTAGGCACCCATAGTGGCACCACAACATCTGTAACACATACTGGAGTCACCATAGTAGCCAGTACTACACAGGGTGACAAAACTCACTGCAGGAAATCTGCTGGGAGACATGTGTGACCATATGACTCACACATGCCAGTTAGGGAGGTTCACATACCCAACAACAGTCTCAGCCAGCAGGACAGGTGTAGACAAACCCAAAAAGAGCCTGTGCTATGTCCTCTGAATGATGCCTATGGATAACCCCCCCAGGCCTACATAAACAGACTACAGCAGGTCAGGCAGTGGGATGTTATTTCTGAAGGGTAGGAAGACAGACACTAATATGTAGGGCAACCAAAGCTAAGACCTGTATTACACTGACATGCCTCTAGTCAGTATGATAGCTTAGAATACAGAATGAAATGGAGTACCTAACATACCATTACAGTCATAGCAAATGTGTGCATGTGCCAGGTGTGCCCCCACCATCCTATGTAGATATGTAGAAACAGTAAGGTGTGCCCCCCCCAATCATGTGTAGAAATGTAGAAACAGTCAGGTGTGCCCCCCAATCCTGTGTAGAAACGTAGTAACAGTCAGGTGTGCCCCCCCCAATCCTGTGTAGAAATGTAAAAAACAGTCAGGTGTCCCCCCCCCCACAACCCTATGTAGAAATGTAGTAACAGTCAGGTGTGACCCCCAATCTTGTATAGAAACATTGTAACAGTCAGGTGTGTCTCCCCACATTCCTATGTAGAAATGTAGTAGCAGTTAGGCGTGCCCCCTCCCACACCTATGTATACATGTGGAAACAGGTCTTCCCCTTCTACCAATCCAGTGTAGAAATGTAGTGATACTCAGGTGTGCCCCCCAATACTGTGTAGAAATGTAATAATATGTATGTGTAGGTATAATACGAGTGGAGCACAGATGGCCAGAGGTGACCAAGGTAGCAGGATAGGTTGTAGCATTTGCACAATATGCAGGTCTGTGTGTATTAGGATGGTATATGTTTCATAATGTGTGAGAGTGGTCAGTATGTATGCATGTTGAGGTAAGACCTGGTGGCCATTGCCCACTACTGCTGATAACAGGGACAAGCCCTCACAACTGCAGTGCCAAAGACAATCCCCACCAGTATAACACATGCTAGCAGTAAGCCATTGTAAATGTATGGTGGTAATATGTGTCACCATCTGAAAGACTGACATGGCATGGCATGGCTGTTGGGCTAGATATACAAGCAGCACACAGGGGAAAGTACCCCAGACATACAGTATATATTGTGTCACTGTGAAATGGTAACAACCTTGGATTTGTACATATAGGTATGCATCACAGTAACAGGATCTGTAGTAGGGGATAATG